>NC_068992.1:34742955-34761460 GCF_001194135.2 Octopus bimaculoides | reverse complement strand
ATATATATATATATACTTGTGTGAACATGCTATCTTTGCGATAGTGAATTTTACATTGTATTATATATTTGTCGTAACTGATGGCGTGCCACAAATATATGTATACATAAGTATACATATAGAATGCAGTAATTAATAATGGAGCAGAAAAGTCTTTGCATCTGATATGGAGTAGCTGAAATATTTGCAAACTTCATAGTCCAATAGTATTCACAGTCATCATGTGCTAAACCCAGTTTCATTGCAGCCACTTTGTAACTATAGCAAACTACACCATTAATAGTCCTCATATCTTTGAACGATGTAGCTCCGGCAATATGATATAGTAAAGCTCTCAGATAGAATTTCTCTTGTTTCTTTGGTGAAACAAAGTAGATACGCCCAATTGAGTGTGTTATTTTTTCTGAGATGTCACATTTTCTCACTATTATTCCATGTGTAAAATTCAGGGAAAACAGTATAGTGTAATGTACATGCAAATGAGTTATCTGGTGATTCCTGGTTAACTCACGTCCATTCAGTGAGAGTAGACCTGTCATATGTGTGGATAGCAATATCATTATCATCATTAAAGTAAATGCATTGCTGTTGGGGTAAATGAATTGTAAGCTGTTGGACTGCAGGATATGAACCATGTAATTTGAACCCTAAAATCCTCCAGTCTGCCTCTTATGAAGATACATAGCAGCCATTGATATAATTTTCAATTTCATCTTTGTATGTTTGTCATGCATTGGTTTGTCCACTAATATTGACTGTCACCCGATCATGACCTTTATAAATATATTTCCCAATATAATTAACTGATTTTACAGATGCACATATCTCTACATTACAATGACCTCCATATTTAACTGAAGAGAAGGGGGAATATGGTACTACTGAATGATTATCTAATTCAGCATTAGACTTTGTAAATGTAAAACCATTATTTCAACAACGGTAAAGTGGATAGCCATTATAACTGTGTAATGTATCTATAAAACCATCAAAAGCTTGTTTATTTTTATGATTTTGATTTATTATTAGTGTTGCTTAATATGTTTTGCTAAAATTGCTGTTTCTTTTCAGATATCATCAGAAAAAGGTAATTAAAATTCATAAAAATGACAGATCTACTAGACTTTCAAAGAGGTCAAATTGTTGGTGTTCATATGGCAGGTGCTAGCATAATGAAAACAGCTGAAATGTTTGGTGTATCAAGAAGTACTGTCTTGAAAGTAATGATAGCCTTTGAGAAAGAGGGTAAAACCTCCTCGTCAAAACAAAACTCCGCAAGAAAACCAAAACTTTCAGATAAAGACCATAAGACTCTTATGCGAATTGTTAGAAAGGCTCACAAAAGTACAGCTTCACAAATTACTGCAGAGCTTAATGACCACCTCAAGAACCCAGTTTCCACAAAAACTGTTCGCTGGGAGCTGCACAAAGCTGGATTTCACAGGAGGGCTGCAATCAGAAAACCACTACTTTCAAAAACAAATGTTGCAAAGCATTTAGAGTGGAGTAAAAACCTACAGAATTGGTCCCTAGAGCAGTGGAAGAATGTTATTTTCTCAGATGAGTCATCCTTTACCTTATTTCCAACTACCAGCTGAGTATACATGTGGAGACAGCCAAAAGAAGCATTTGACCCAGGCTGCCTTCTTCCAACTGTTAAACATGGAGGAGGATCTGTAATGATCTAGAGGACTATATCTTGGAAATCTGCCGGCCTAATGGTTTCCCTTCATGTCAGAATTAATAGTCAAGACTATTTAAGCATTTTATCTGATCAAATTCATCCTATGGTTGCAGAACTGTTTCCAGAGGGAAATGCAATCTGTCAGGATAATAATGCACCAATTCACATGGCTAAAGTTGTTACTGAATGGTACGAGGAACATTCTGGTGAAGTTGAACATCTTATCTGGTCACCACAGTCCCCGAGACATCAATATTATTGAACAGTTATGGTGCATTTTAGAAAAACAAGTAAGGAGTCGATATCCTCCACCATCATCACTACAAGAACTGGAGACTGTTTTAGCTGAAGATTGGACAAAAATTCCTTTGGAAGCAATTAAAACTTTGTAAGAGTTTATACCTCATAGAATTCAAGCTATAATTACTGCCAAAGGTGTTTCCATTATTTTGTCCAACACCTGAAAATATAAATAAAGAGAAGTATATTAAAAGGGGTCCATGGTAGTGGATAAAATATGATTTATAGGAACTGTCCAAATGCCTGTTTTTGCATGGGGTCTATGGTTGGGTGTTTTTCCTAACATCAGCCCTTTTATGGGATGTGCTGGGTGCATTTGCTGTGACACCAACATGAATCAATTAAGTTACCTTGCAACATGTACAGAAAAAAGTGGGGAAAGAGAAGAGATTAGTGTCACTGATTAGTAAGAAAGGAGGGGACAGATTAGCAAGGGTGAGGAGGTTGGGCTATGTAGGGGGCTAGACTTGGACACTCTACATAGATGTGAGTAAGGGTAGAATGTGTAGGTAAAGGGAACATCAAAGAGAGAAAATGGATGAGGGCAATGAGGATCAAGAGAGACAATGAAAGAGAAGTATGGCGATCATGGGGTATAGGTTAGAGGGATGAGTGGTTGTTGAGTTGGTGAAATAGTTGTGGGATGAGAACAGTGAGAGAAAAGAAGATAGAGTGAGTGAGGGATGTCATTGGGCAAGTAATTGAGAATTACAAGTGGTGAAATGACAGTTTGTATTGATAGAGTGATGACAGAAGTGGATGAGGAGATGGATTGAGAAAGGAAAGATGGGCACAGATAGCATGATGATGGTGGCCAATTACAATCTTTCACACATAGGCTAAGTAAGGGATGTCAGGAAAAAGAGTGATGGAGAGATATTGTGCAGGGTAAACATTCATTGTTTGCAAACTCTGTTAAAAGGTTAAAAGGTGGCTGGGAATGAGTAATACAGAGATATGAGGAATGAAGTGAATGAAGAGATAAGTGAATGAGAGGAGTTGATCAACAGGTAGAAATGTCAAGAGTGAAAAGGATGGCAGCAAATATAGGCTTGGTAAGATATAAACATATGGATATATATTTCTGCAGCACTACATACAGTCCTGGAGGAGTACTTTTTGTCATGGACAAGTGAATTTTGAAAGAAGGACTTTGAAAATCTACCAGATAGATGGAAGAGCATTGTAAAAACTGAAGGAGAGTATATTTTAGATTAAAAAAGAACTTTTTTATCTTAATTTTGAAAAATAAAAGAAGCATAAAAAAGCTGCATTATTTATGGGATGACCCAATACTTTGTAGATAATTGAAGTCCAATGTGATGTTTTCTTCCTGATTTTCAACACAGTTGGATACCTTGTGGTAATTTTTACCTTTTCACATGTAGTGCTGATACATTTTGGGTTTTCTTTTTCTCTCTCTTCTATTAACAAATTTGCTGTAAGTTTCAGATGTTTTTGATGCCCTTAATTTATGTTTTAATGATAAAGCAAGGAATTTATTTCCATATTTTGTTTGTTTTTCAATCTAGGTCAACATGCAATTCTGAGAAAGGTATCAGGTAGTTGTGGGATGTACTAGAAACAACAGCCAAATCTCCCTTAAATCACATACCCATTCATTTGAAAATATTTTCAAAATTTTTTTTACCACAAGGGTTTCCCCTATCAAGAAAGAAGAAGAGTGGGTGAAAAAAAATCATAGATATTCAAACACTTTTTTTTCATAAAAAGCTTTCCCCCATCATTTCCAAGACCATGGGGGAAAAGCTTCCTGTTAAAAGCAGAGAAAATCCAACTTATGTGGATAACCCAATCCAAAAATCCACCATTTATAGCCATTTTTAATAGCTCATTAAACTTTTATTGAAATGGTATCATGTCACAAAATCTCAGAATTTATTTAGTTCTATACCTACTACAAACATGCTGAAACTCAAATCCCTGTGACTTGTACTTTTGGATTTAGGTAAGTCTGAAAACAGTGCACAATTGACTGATTGTTACATACAACAAAATAGGCTTTACATAAATATTAAAAAATTGCTAAAAGTTTTATTTTCAAGAACCTGAAATCCCATGGATTCTATATACAATTATTCTATTGTATAATTTGAAGATAATTATCACTTCAGTTTCAAAGATACAACATCACAAACATGGCTAATTATTCATTTCAGCCAATTAGAAAAGATTTCAACCAATTCACTGATCATTCAAATTGTCACACTTCCTAAAATATTCATTCTAATTTCACAAGTGAGACATCAAAATGTTTCTTTTTTGGATGCACTCCATGAAAAAGTATACTAGAAGTTAGATTTAAATATTTTCAAAAATTAGTGATACCAACTTTTAGCTTTTGCTTTCCTTCTCCAGATTGTCTTCTGTCTCTAGTCAGCCAAATCGAATCTGAAGTCACCAACCAATGTTTTATGTTGAATAGTGCATTTTTCATCAGGAAAGAATAGTATTTACAATGGTCTGCCTGTCCCATTCCTAGTGAGAATAAAATCTGATTCATGTGTTTATCAGATTGGTATATGAAGAGGTTGATGGTTAGTTTCTTTAAATGTGTGTTGCATATTATTACAGCAGCTGTATCAGAATACTTCAAGAAGAACTCAGAGCAATCACTTCCACTCCTAATTATGGCACATAGGTAACAAAAGCTATCTACTACTTCTGGTAAGTTTGACAGGCATTTAAGAGAATCTATTTTTAGCATACACTTAGTGCTTATTGCTTCAGTGTATCTGCAACATACAAAACCTGCTTTCTCTGTTATCCTGCCTGTGATCCCTCTACAGCACTTATCCATTCATAGCTTGCACTAGACACGACATATGGCATTCCTGTTTACTCCCTTTCTGCATAGCAAGCAAAGCTATCTCCTAGATGGAACCAGGGTTCTATCTTCTTTTCTGCTTACTAACACATTTGTCTTTGCTAAGTTTACTTTGAGACCACTTGATTCTAGGTTTTGCTTTCACATCTAGAATTTCTTCTCTAATTCTAGTTGATTCAGCTGTCAGAGATAGATCATTAGCTGATAGGAGTTTCCATAGATAGCCAGTTTTGAACTCCCTATTTCTTGCACTATAGTTAAAACTCCACTGACAGCAACAAAAGCCTTCATCATGACAGATTCTTCACAACCTGTAATATCTATGCATGATTTAATACCAGCACAAATCATTATAGTTTCCTCAAATAACACAAGTACCATCATATAATAGAAAAGATATTCTTCACATAGCAAACCCTGTATTATACTTCATATTCAGAACAAGAGAATTTGTTGATATTTATAAAAGTACAAAGATGTCTTAGATTAGAGTTATCAACCAGCTATCTAATAGAATGCCCACTGTGCACACATGCTCTTTAGATCATGCCGAAGAAATGGCTGGCCAAGCTGGCATTCCTTTATTCATCCAAAGTAAGCATAGTTCAGTTTAAATTTTGAATACTGAACTATTTGCAAAAAAAAAAAAAAAAAGAAAACAATTAACTAAAATGGAAAGAAGCTTATTTTCCAGAACCCTTCACAAATTTTGAAAACTGTTGGTATCACGTGAGCATCTCCTGGGTATTCAGACAACTAAGTCTAATACAGAATAACTTTCAAGAGTAGTATGCTTTTAATGACTGTAAACCCAATATTGGTTTTCTACTTCAGTATCATACATGTAACACACACTCACCTTTTATCTTTCAGCACATATGGACAAGCTATAATAATTGTGCATTATAAAGTTTTCCATTCTTAAAAAAACAATTGAGAATGCCTCTTCAATTTTCTTTCAGGCCCAAACCATTGTTAATAGTCTTGGGCAAACTTTCTTCTGCCCTATAACATACCAGATGTATTTTGGTTCAACCCATGCTAGCATGGAAAACAGATATATGATGATGATTTTATATCCATTCAAATCTATATTAACTAACAACCTAAAAACTCACATCTATTCGCAAAAATGCGTATACACACACACACACACACACATATATATATATTTATTTATTTATTTATGTGTTTTAGCCAAGTGGCTGCGGTCATGCTGGTGCACCACCGTGAAAAAAAGCCAAGCAAGTATCGAACTCGCTCCCTATCTGCAGATTGACAGTTTTCTCTCCAGCGTCGTTACCCATACGGCCATCAAGACATATGGAGTTAAGAACTATGGAGTTAAGAACTAAGAATTTTCTATCATATCCAGTACTGGTCAGCATTTTTCTCGTAATACAACTACTATTCTATGTTCTCTTAATAATCATTCTATAATGTTCAGGTCTTGTCATTTATTGTAACTGATGCAGACATTTCTATTTAAACTCTATGCCAAATTGGACTTAACCTAATACTAAATAAGAATACATCTATATAATTTGCTGTATTCATCTATTCTCAACTGAAGATTCAAAGAAAATCTTAAATGTCCTTATCCTTATGTCTGAAAAGGTAAATGCATTGAAATTTGCAAAGGGCAAGTATATATAGACTTTGCATTTTAAATGAAACAAATTCCATTAATCATTTCTACAAATGAATTATTAAAAAAACAAAAAATACTGTTTTTATGTCCTTTTGAAACAAATCTGTTCATCATATATTTGAGTATGTGAGTGTGTGTGAATATATGTTTATGAGAGCATATACATACATACATCCATCCATCCATACATACATACATACGTATATATATATATATATATATATATACATACACACGCATGCATACATACGTATGACACACGCACACATATGAGTGTGTGTTTGTATATGTGGAGGTATGTTTGTATGAGTATCTATGATCCCATTTATACATATTTCCCCTTCAAGCAAGTAGAACTAATTTCCTGTTGAATCTCTTCCACACCATTATAATTTAACTTTATTCCAATAAAGTCAGTATAGCATAGCCCTAGCTGAGAGGCAAGCTGCTATATATTTCAGTAAACATTGTGGAATATTCTCACATACTTTTCGTCATCATTCTCTCCACATCACTCACTCTAACCATAGGTATCTTTCTTTCTCTATCCCTTCTCTTTGCAGTTTCTCTCTCTCTCTCTCTCTCTCTATATATATATATATATATATGTATATATTTGTCTTTCTTTCTCATATTTTTTAGCTATATTAAAATCTATCTTTCACTCTTTTGTTCCCTTCTCCATGTTCTTTTCCTTTTGCTATCCATCTTACCCTTTTACACACGACACAATGTGCACGCACACACACACACACACACACACACACACACACACACACACACACACACACACACTCACTCACTCTCGCTCACTCACTATTTTGTATCTTCATCATGTGCTTTCCTTTTACTTTTTTCTGCTTTTTCTTATTATTTTTCTTCTCAGTATTTTTCCATTCTTTTCTTTATTTTAAATATTCTCTTTTCCTATCTATCTGCTTTTCTCCATATTACTCCTCCATCTTCTCTTTCATTATTTCAATGACACTTCTTACTTTTACACACTGGCGTAACTAAGTATACACTTGCTGTTGTCTCTTTTCTCACTTGTTTTAATCAATAAGAAAGAAAGTAAAGCCAAATAAAAACCCTTAGTTGTTGTCAGTATTTTACAATGATGCCTACTGGTATATAATTTTTACAGCACATCAGGCCAATCAAATTAATATGTGTTATTTTACTGAGGCCATCAAACTTTATCAATAATACCACTTTATCTGAACACTACTTTCAAACACACACACACACACACACACACACACATGTATATGTATATATAGTGACATGTTTTTCTCTTTCTATGACACATGTACCACTAGGCCATCTTTATTGATCTGAGAAAGTCTTACTCATTGATATGTTCAAATGTCACATCAAGCACCAACTATTCTGTAACTTATTCCTTTTGCATAGGTAGTCAGCTGAATCAGTCACCATCTTTGGATATCTACTGAACTCTGGTCTATTGTCTTCATAGTACTACTGTCTAGCCTGTCTGACTTTAAACATATACATTTTATTCATTTATTCATACATATGTCATGTTCTGAATGCAAAATCTTTGCACAGAATAGATACCCTTTACTTCTAAAATGGGTTTATATTTCATTGTTAAATTTAATGTGTTTTACATATATTTTTTACTTAATATTTATTTATCAGCCTTAGCAAGTAGTAGTTTCAATGACAATATAAATTATATTCATACATCTGTCCACATACAGTATTGAGACAAATTTTTATGATATTTTATTTTCTGTCTCTTTCTTTTCTTAACAGT
The DNA here is from genome assembly GCF_001194135.2 of Octopus bimaculoides. Taxonomy (NCBI): domain Eukaryota; kingdom Metazoa; phylum Mollusca; class Cephalopoda; order Octopoda; family Octopodidae; genus Octopus; species Octopus bimaculoides. Next base: position 34,753,197 of record NC_068992.1, on the reverse strand, counting down.
AATACTACCAAACATCAATAAATTAGCTCTCCTAGCAAAACATGTAGATGAATGTCTCTATGCAATGTAGCATATAGTTGAAGTAGAAGTTAGTGACATGGCTATTGCTTCTACTGTTGCTGTTGCATTTAAGTAACCTCTCTTAGTTTCGTTATTTTGGATAGACATGCTGCTCCAGTATCCGAGCTCTGTTTCAGTCTTTGCCAGGACCACACTGGTTTCTGCTCAACTGTAAGGAGTGGCATTAACAGTAGAATTAAAAAATGATTTATTGACTTGGAGACAGAAACGTTTGCAATGCACTGATGTCCTATAACTGTAGAGGTTTGCCCTCATTTGTTGCAGGTAATAGAAATAAAAGTACTGATTCCAACAGATTATTGTCATTCATAAAAATATAGAAATGTGAGAAAAATTTTGAAGCTATTATGGGCAATATATTCTATTAGGAGTCTTTGCTTGATTACCTTTAGGGATGTGAAACTATTTTATCATTATGGAAAAATTTAGTATACAGAATTATCAGATATCAAACCAACTAACAGAATATTTCAATTTAAAAGTTTAAACATAATCAGAATTTTTCTAAAACTGTATGACTTACCTACTTATTTTTCAATGTCCACTTTCCCCATAAACTACACACTTTTTACTTTTTGCTGAACATGCGCCACTCCAATGAACCTTTTCTTTCTCATACCCATATTCATCACAGGTAACCCTCTTATGGGTCTTACAAGGAATTTTTACAGAATGTACAGGGTTTGTTTGCATCTTACTGGACACTTGTTTGTCAGTTGTGTGCTTTTTGAACACACCTCGAATAAACTATGTAAACAGAGTTCACCAAAGAAGGCAAAAGGTTAGGCATCGAAATTCAAGGGCTGAGATTATTGGATAAAAGGAGGGCTGAGGACGAATTGGTGGAACAGCTGGCAAGGGTGAATGGAGTGCGGTGGTATGGAATGTGTTGAGGAGGAATGAGGATCATGTTCTGAGGAGAGTGCTTGAGTGAATGAACCACGAAAGCGAGGCTGACCAAAGAAAACGTGGAGGGGACAGGTGGAGGAGGATATTGGGAAGGTTGGCTTGAGGAGGGAGGATGCCCAAAACTGGTCGAGATGGTGAGATGGTGCGAGAACGGTTGCTGTAGGAGTGAAGTAGATCTGGCCAGCCCCGTTAAAGGCGACAAACCCAGATTCAAAATATTGGACAAGAAGAAGAGATTACCACTTTGTTTTTGCAGATTCAGAATCTCCACAGTCGAAAAAGTGGGTTTCTGTAGAAAAACAAACAAACCGAAAGTGGGTGGGGTCCATATCCTTTACCTCCGCCTTCATTTGTGCCATAAATTGATGAATAAAAAGTTAAAAGCTTTTAAAGTTTGTAAATTTTGGGTAAATTTAGTCAATCGAAAACCAGATATATTGATGCCTGTTTTCATAGTAACAAGCAAAGCTGTAGTCTCCTATCCAAACTGTCATCACCACATGTATGTTCTTTTAGCCTATGTAATTTCTTTGATACCCAACTGAACTCTAAACCTAAATCCTTACCCAAAATCTTAACGTACAGTTTATCGTTTGTTTTGGTAATTTTTTTCAAAAATGTTGCACTGAGAATTTTTTGCTTTTTAAATGATTGACATACCAGTTCAACTGTTTCATGTGACTTTATTCATTAAAACTTATTGAAACTTTCATTTTGCTTTCATTTTGTAATAGCTATCATGCAGAAAATGCCAGATTCCAAATCCTGTTTTCAGAATGGGTTAAAATTATCAAGCTTTAAACTTCTGTTACAATTTTCAAATTATTTTTCAAAATAGGTGAATCACAGAAACGGACTCAGCATCAAAAATTACATCAATATACTAAATTGGAAGGGATCTTCTCTGTTTGGCTCACACTTTTTTAAATTTGAAAATTAAGTGGAAATTTTCAAATTTGGTATATTGATGTAATCTTTCATGCTGAATCTGATGTTGTTATTTTCTTGTTCCAGAAAAAATTTTTTAAATGTTACAGAGTTTATAGTTGTATTATTTTTACCCAATCAGAAAACTGGCATTTTGTGTGCATTTGTATGTACACGTACATACACTAACAAACAAACTGTGTTAATATGATGCTTGAGATTTAAGTTACCTGTTCTTTTAACATGTTACTAAATGGTAGATCTCACCAAAATCTACTCTTTGAAATTATTACATTCTAACTTTGAGCAATATACTCACTGAACAACTGAATGATTTAGAAATAGTTTCAATTTGCCATTTACAAGAACACTAATGAAGTAGGAGCTTAATACTAAATTGATATGAAATAACAGCAATTTAAATAAAATATGATAGGAAAGAGCATCAATTATTGTGAAAACAAAGTTCACTTTAGTGTCCATAATAATTATTAAACTTTTGAGTAGCACTTGGAGAAGCTCTGTGAGCAAATTCTACAAAAGCTAATGAGATGAATTTAAAGATATAGCAACTTTGACCACAATCGTATTTCATTGTTACATGTTGTTTCAGACATATATTTTCTGAATTTGTCTTTACTATATTTTAATCTGAATCCTTGAGCTCATATTTATTCTTCTGATCCCTTGCAATGAACTATACTGATCACATGTATGAATGTCTATTTGACTATAATATGAATTAATGGCTGATGGACAAAATGCCACATGCAAGAAGTTTTTAACTGAAAGTACTCTTTTAGATGGAAAGAGAAAACAAAAGCTTACATGAGTTTGAGAGTTTGTACATCTTAAGGAAAAGAGGAAATCACTTCAAGAAATTAAAAATTAATTTCTCAAATCTAATGTACATACTTAGGGGAAGGAAAGTCTTATTTTTAGTTATAGGCAAGGGACAACTTTGGACATGTTTTAGTCTGTTAGACATCAACATTGCACAGTTTAGCACAGTATAACCAAACTTGCTGGTCAATTAACAGAATTGTACATACAAATAAAGTGTGCAAAGGAAAATAACTGAAATGAACCAATGGTTTGAATTTTGATAATCAATTTAAAGGATGATGTACAAAACGTTGTTTGCAAAAAGGCCTAATTAAAATTTTCCTATTCCTTGGTTTGACTCTTCTATGCTGAGAAGGTCTAATAAAGTATAACCACAGTTGTGCCTTCCTTACAAATGAAGATCAGACTTTTATTGCCCTAAGCATGTAAACTTTGAGAGATTATTCTTAACTTTTTGAAATTATCTGCTTCCTAACAATTGCCACTAATGTTTTTTTTTTTCTGTTACTACAATTAAGAGAAAATTTCAATTAATTAGGAATTTTTTTTGTGTGCAGCATTCAGTACATCAGCCTTTAACTTGATTATCCAAATTTATGCCATTGGCCTATTTGAGTTATTTGATTTATTTTTCTTTGAATATTACAAAGTCAATATTCTCATCAGTTGTGATGAATGGATTTTTCAATCTTTAACATTCATTATCCAATGCCAATATTGATAAAATAGATTTTGGTGAAACTGGGCATTTGCATATTGCTGCAGCAATTAATTTTACTGATGCACATTCAGTTTACAAGCTTTGAAACAAGAGTGAATCATGTCAATCAAGTTAAATACAGTTTCAGTCCCACTGCACAGAACTTTGAACAAGTGTCTTCTAAAATGACCCTGTGACAATAAAACCTTGTGAGTGCATATAGTAGATGGTAACTGAAAGAAACCCAATACATATATAAATATATACACACACACACACATATATATATGTGTGTGTGTGTGTGTGTGTGTGTGTGTGTGTGTATGTGCAAACATATGTGAATGTGTAAATGTGTGTGTTTCTGTATCCTTATCTCAGCATCACACACTGATTATAAACAAGAGTCACCACCATAGATGTGGTGGTGTTTATTTGTAATCTGTGAAATCATTTTCAAAGGAATAATAGAAATACAAACTTGTATGGAAACAGGTGAAGTTTGATAACAAGAACAGCATGTGGTGATAAAAATCTGCCTTACTGAATTTTGTCTGACCTATGTTATAGAAATGTATGTTAAAATGATGATGAAGATAATGAAGATGACACTGTTACCACTGTCAATGCTAAAGCCGAAAATATCAAATCTAGGGGCACCAAACAATGGCTATGGTACATAACCATACACATGTACTTTTATTCATTTATGCATGCATTTGTACATTTGTACAGGTCAAATGCCATAGAATAAAAATTATAGTTTCAGAGCAAAGATAAGCTGTCTTGCGCCAACACTTCTTTCAAGTCTGTCACTGGATGTACAAGGTTTTCTTCACTTATCTCTTGCTATATATTCCTGTCTTTTAACTTCTCTATACTTGTCTGTCTAGGTTTCATAGAATGGGTACAATAACTACCTTACACTCCACAAGTTTGGTTGTTTGTTCCAGATCAAGATCTTTATACACCCAGCTTCTCAAATGACCAGAAGTTGCATTGGCCCGTTTTCTCTAATTTTGTGCCTTTTCATATGTGATAGGGGACTACCCAGATTCTGGAAATGCCTTAGATTTTCCTCTGTCTGTCAAGGTACTCAAATAGTTAACCAAATATCGACTTGTTGATACAAAAGCTTTGTGTTACTTCTGTTGAAAAATAGCCCTATGTTTTCATATGTGTCATTTTAAATCTTGGTAAGTGTCTATAGTTCTCCTGCTGCAGTCGTGCTAACTGTGACATCATTTACATATTGAAATTAAAATGCTGATGCTGTTGTGATCTTTATTCTACCACTGAGTCTATTAGGGTTGAAAAGCTTGCATCAATACAGGATGATATCTAGGTACCAGATGATATCTAGGAGCAGAGTTGAGAGGAAGCTAGAAATCTTGATTATATGACATCAGTTTTGATGGTCTGACTATTCTGTGTGAATTCCAGACCATTGGTCCCCTAAACAATACATCAGTGAAAGAAAGAATATGCAAGGATGACATAGGAAGAGATTCATGAAGTATATTTTAAAAAGTGTAGCAGCATTTGTTGGCAAAGAAACCAACACAAGTGAAGATAGATAGATCATCTATGATGGAGCACAATCATCCTCAGTTTTTGTTAACATAAATAGACAACAAAGTCCTAGCTACATGAATGTACAACTAAGATATCATTGTCAGTTGTATCAGTTTCATTTAATTTACATGATTAATACCATTCTATTTCTACCCTTGAATGAGAGCCTATGCACAATTTCTGAACTTACTAGAAATAGTTGTAAAATTCTTTCAAATAACACTCTTGGAAATTTATATTGTTGTACTCTTTTACGCAAAAGACCAGATAGTAAGTCTTGGAATACTTCTTCTACTTAATCAGGGTAGACCTGAAACTAAATAACAGTCCTGAAGTCAATAGGAACAATCCTGTATTGGCAAGTACTTGTGATTATGAAAAGACAGTAGAAACTATTCTTACACTTGTACCCAATACATTTGTATACATAATGTAATTTCCTGTTACTGCTGTTAGTAACTGGCTCCAAACTGTCTGTCATGAATTAATATCAAACTTGAGGCATTGATAAAATAATGATAACCAAGATAGAAACAATAAATTACCAAAATGCAATGAACTTGTTAATTTCTTTTTTTCAGTTCTAATGAAGCATCTCTGATTGTTTGACACTGAATTTTCAGTTATTTTAATATTAAAATAGTTTCTCTTAATTTCTGTAATTGCTTTTTTAAATATTTGATTTTGGAAATCTTGATTGCTGATAACTTAAATGATAACTAAGTTATTTTATTATCGTAAATTTTATTTATTGTTCATAATTCATTGAAAATATTCTTATCTGTTGTTCAGGTTTTATCTATAGAAGTGAGCAGCTTGTATTTTTTGTGTAAATGATGTAAAAATAAAAACGAAAAATACTTATCCAAAAAATTAAATAACATTTATTGTTTATGTAAAAATGCTTTGTCATTAAAATATAGGGAAAAGTGTACAGTTATTAGCAAACGTTTTGTAGTTATGCTGTTAATAAGAAATTATTATTGCAAAAATAGATTGCATTTATAATCCTGGACACAAGATGTTGTTCCATGCTGTCCTTACCACTAGTGGGTTTCATCAAATGAAATACCATGTAAATGTTCAGCTACATGCAAAACCTACATTAAAGAAAAAAAAATTCCTTACAGAAGCAACATCTGTATCTTTACTGTGTGACCATCTGATTATGAAACATGTCATTGTCATGCAAAGCACATGCAATATTTTGAGAATAAAACAATAATACTATGTCTCAATATTGTTTAGGAAAAAAACGTCTTTGTTTACTCCGTTGTTTTGACTAACATCATTGTGAGTTATGCTATTGCTATTGACATTAATTTCATTTAGTGATGGGATATTATCATTCATCAATTGATGCAAGCTAGTCTTCTAGTTTTATTTTAAAATACCACCTTTTATTTTCCTCATCACTCTCAGAACAGTTTCTAATTTCATCATAATGCACCAAAGCTCTTGTTATTCTTTATCAACAATGTTGTATTTCTGGCCCTCTATATAAGATATTGAGTGTCGGGTGTTATTGCACTAGATTTAGAAACTTACCACAGAGAAACATCAATAACAAGAAATGCTGTTAAAGGTATTTGTAACTCATATTCCTTCAGAAGGTTTTGTCTTTCTTCCAGTAAGAGGAATTGACTGCTATCATAATATAAATGTAAAAATGTGTATCAAAGAGTTTCAAGTTGTTTAGAAAACTATTTAACTCTTATTTCCAGTACCATCCTTTCAAATTAACCAGTAAATAATAGATGGTATAGTGGGATATAAAAGAGATTGCAACCTACTTTCTTAAACTACTCTAGTGATCTTCCAAGACAATTCTGCAGCATTATTAGACAGCAACATATGTGGAACTCTAGTTGTTTTAGCAGACTTGTCATTAACTTCAATGATTTCTTGTGAACTAAAAAAGTGCATCAACAAGTATGAGTAACAAACCACCATCAGGAACATAACTACGGTCCATAGGTACATGTAACCAAGTCTTCTCAGTAACTTTTGCTATGGGTTTAATCCAGCAACATTCAAAATAACTTTTAATATCATTATGTTATCCAGGACACCGTGCTTCTAATTGCAGTTTATTTCTAGTTACTGTAGTTCTAAAATGGAAGTGTAACAGAATGTATGGATCTTATAAAAAATTGTAGCAAGATGGTAGGTACAACATCTCCATTGAAAACTCATCATCAACAGTGAGCCATTATCTAACTGCTGTAGAGGGTCTTTTGTACTGAGAAATTATTCTATCTATTCATTTAAAGTACGTCATTCTTTATTTCAATTTGTAATTCTTGTATTTTCAGCTCATCTGTTTCCACCCAAAGAATATATTATGTCTGCATTGCACTGGCTTCATTGGTTTACTTATCATCATTCTCAATATAGCATCCATCTGGGAAATTGTACTGCTTTTTACACAAAGTATATTAGAGTTAAAAGTAGACAGATGGATTGCTCAACTGTAATATCATAACAAATATTGCTTTAGACATCTCTCTTCTGGGATTCTATGAGAATTCTAAAGGATTATTATTAGTTTGCAAGAAAAAGTTTATCCTAATAAAAGTGTCAAGCTCTTTAATCAATCTGGACAATCAACAAAGCCTCTTTTCAGTGTTATACATCAAAGGTACTGAGACAGTTCACCAAATAACGAATATTGACTTGTATCTTCAGTAACTACAACCCTTTTTGTTGTATCAGATATCCATAACATGGGTGGTTCAGCCAAATCTTTCGTCAATGATTCAATAATGTTGGTGTCTTCCTTCTTTCACAAAAGCTTAAAGTACTTTCATCATTGGTTTCAAAATACAGATTTTTTTCAGAGTATATGGGAATAAGCTGACCATAAAAATGAGTCATTTTAAAAATAAGTCCAATGCTTTGCTGCTCTCTGAGACTTTTAAGTGTAATATCTTCTGTACTAACATAATCACTGCTTGAATACCATGCTTGAAATTTTATATCCTAGAAAGGTCAATTTTTCCACTTGAAAGATGGCACTTTTCTTTTCCTTAGCCATATCATGAGAGGAATGTCACTGTAAAAAGGCTTTTATTTTGTGTTCAAGGTGCCACCACTAAGACAAATCTCATTTTGACAAAATCATTTTAATAATAAAAGCTTCAAATAAAATGTCCATAGCATATTGAAATATAGCATTTATTGTTTTTATATAATATGACAAACATATCCATTGCAGTAATTCAAGAGGAGTATTCACATGTTAGTTCCTGTGCTTCATCAAAAATCTGAATTCAGTGGTCCATGCAAAAATTAATCTTTGCAAAATATTTCATGTTTGCCATCTTATGTAATGCTGTATTAATGTTTGATGAAGAATAAGCATTGGAAAATATATTCGGATTTACTCCTAATTTGTAGTGTGTACAAATATGCCATCTACTATTGGGCTTGCATGCAGTAACCTACAATGAAACCCACTTTTACTTCAATATTCAGTGCTTCCTTTAATTTTGCTCCAACAAGGGGATATATGTATAGTAAGTTGTCTAGATTCATAATATGCCAATTCAACATCATCTTTTAATATGATTCTTGGTTTAAACTTTTATCAACTTCAACTTCATGCACTTTCTCAAATATCATGTCTTTGTCCAAGACCAGTAGACAGACTGAAAATTGTCATTCATTTTAGACATTGATAGTCTTCCCTGAAGCAGATTGTGGTCATAGCCACAAATTTTACAGGTTACCTTTTTCTGATGATTCTTGTCTTCATGTGACACTGACAACTATTTTTCATGCTATTATCATTATGACTTGTAACTAAGGTGGCAAGCTGACAGGACTGCTAGCATGCCAGGTAAAAATCTTAGCAGCATTTTGCCCATCACTATGTTCTGAGTTCAAATTCTGCTGAGGTCGACTTTGCCTTTCATCTTTTCAGGGTCGATAAATCAAGTACCAGTCAAGTACTGGGGTCGATGTAATCAACCATCTCTCACACATCAAATTTTAAGCCCTGTGCCTTTAGTAGAACAGATTATTATAACTAAAGAAAGGAACAAAAGATTTTAAACAGTTGAATACCACTATCACAACTTGGCAATAGCATTTCCTGAAAATGCATCCATTTTAGGGTAATGTGCAGAATCTAAAAGTCTAGCAATTAGTTACATCTGTATTGGACCATATTCAGCAGTTGTCCTATGTGTGTAGCTTCTCTTTCCGTGATATCAATGCTTTCATTTTGATGACATTTGCTTCAGAGCAAAAAAGTGTCCTTCAGCAATAACCAGCTTATTTTTTTACTTTTTTCTTTGTTTCATTGAGGATATAATAGTTTATTTTATGTCTGCAAAGTTCATCTCTTCTAATACTTTAAGGGACACCATTACAGTGCTTCTTTTAATATTTTCAACTGTTGCTTTGGAGATGAAGAGATCAGTTATTTCTTTACCATCACCTGAGTCATTGAGCTTTTTTGTCTGAGAACTGGCTTCAGTCAAATTAGGATTACACCATAGTAATTCTCCAAATCTTATCAGTGGAACATTGTTATATCATTAATAAGAAACTACTATTGTAATCCTGGACAACGATTCTGCCAGCTCATTGGCCTGGTGCCATCTAATATTAACATCTATTTTGGTATTTAAAATCGACATTTTATTTGCATCTACTTTTTTTGCATATCAATATGCATTCTCATATCATTTATATGTGATTTTCTTAGTCCCTTGATTCTCCATTTGATATTGTACTCAATGAAAAATTTCCTTTAGTTGCCAAATATAGTTGGAAAATGTTATTTTATTTTTGAAGAATGCAATGTGGTTAGTGAATACTCACTTCAATTCAATTGTTACCATTAGTATCAATAGTTCCTTGCAAATGATGTTGTTCACTTCCAATCTTTCTGGAAAACATGCCTGACCATGGCGAAATCACACAACCATGCCTATTTCTATGTTTTTATACATGTATTCACCTCTGTATTATCATCACTATTCTAGAATTCCCTTTTCGATGATCATATGGTTTGGTAATATTTTCCCCTAACCTGGTAACATTTCCTCCTTGTCTAGACATGATTCCACAGAAGACTTGAAATTAAGGATGGACACTACAGTTTGACAGTGACACTCATTTACAACTATATTGTAATGTTAAGACAGGAAGACACTAGCTCACACACATACACATACACACACAAAAAGATATATATA
>NC_068992.1:34740757-34742833 GCF_001194135.2 Octopus bimaculoides | reverse complement strand
TATATATATATATATATATGATATGAATAAGATAGGCATCTTTTAGTTTCTAGTTACCAAATCCACTCAAAAATCTGGGGCTATAATAGAAGACACTTGCACAAGGTACGAAACAGTGGGACTGAAGCTAAATCCACGTAGTTGGGAAGCAACCTTCTTAACTACACTGTCATCCTAGTACCTGTGTGTGTGTGTGTGTGTGTAAAATTCACGCACACATTTTTTAAAGAGAGAGAGGGCAAGAGAGTTTTCTTTTACCCTAGCCAAGAATTGCATGTTTATGTTAATTTCATATTTTTCCACTACCATGATATTTTTTTTATAATATGGAAGTAAAAAAAGTAACACATTAATAATTCCAAGAAATGCTTGAAATAGAGATTTTTTTTACAGTTTATGTAAATTTTTTCTTATATAATTTCAGTGGTTTTCCAAATTCAGGTAATTACATTTTAGTATAATATGGCTATGTCTATTAAAGTGTCACTACTGTACCAAGATGCTGCAGTTATCGCTTAGCGCTAAGTCATGCCTAATTATGCTGGCCTATGTTCGAAGGCATTCAAGCCATAACAATCCATATTCTCTTTTACCAGACACTATGCATCTAGAACCAGTTTCTTTTGAGACAGCATGGTGAGATTTGATGGCAATTTGGCTTCTAAGAGGTCTAATGAACCCCATAGAAGCTCGCCCTCTTGCCTGTTTCCTCAAGTATGTTGGGAGTGGTGAGTAATACAAAGCTTCTCTTGCTACTGCTACTGTTTCTCAAGCTAGTCATAATATTCAGATATTTCTAGGTTTCTCTAATGTTGTACTTTAATTGTTAACTCATTAATTTGATTATGTGCTTGAGCTTTAATTACTAATTTCAATTGTTTTGCATCACTTATATTTGTAGGATATTTAAGAATTTTTTAAACTGGTAAGATATTGAAAATCTTATTTCAATGTATAACAGACTTGAGAGACAACTTATACAATCAAGAATATCTTTTATTGATTATCAAGTGATACTTCTTACCTGAGTATTTCATTAACATTGTAATTTGAAAATATTTCGTCAAAAATTAGCAGTATAGGGGAAAAGATTAGCTGTTAGTATGATGTCTAAGCAAGTTTCAATTCTTTCACATTCATTTTATTATTAATGCTTTGGTGAAGCATGCTAGTCACAACTTCATATTGCTTTATATAACATTTTCTTTTGTCTAAAATATCAAAGTTTGGTGCATTACAAGTCAATCCAGTGAATGGATTGTAAATATATAACTTCAATGAGGTTAACTTTTAAAACAAAGCTTTTACATTTTGAGGTGGAGTTTGATAATAATGCTCAATGCTATTTTTAGCAGACTGAGAAGATGTATAGAGGTTCACTCGTTGGATAACAACAACAACAAAGTCTTCAATAGTTCTCTGATGACCCAATGTCAGTATTGCTATTATTATCTTGTGGCACCACAGCTCTAGTAGTATTCTTATCTCTTGTAACTTTAAATTTCAAATTGAATTACATTTACTTAGATCAATCCCTTTATGGTTCTCTTAGATTAATTCCATCTCCTCTGTTGTTACTGCCATCAACATTGCTAAACTAACAACAGCATTCAAGTGAAGTATCATAAAAAATTTCTAAGTGTTAATACATTTTACGTACAACCATCTTGTTAAATATCTAGAAAGATACCAGGTTGCTTAGAAACAAAGTGATAAAATTTGATTGCCTTTATCATATTCTGTATAAAAGTAAAAATTCTCCTTTATATCAGGGAATCAAGGAATATCTGGTGTAAAATTTAATTAGCAATTAAAATGTATTCAGCTTTAGAAGTTCTCTGCCTAACAGAGATAAAATTAGTTTCTGAAAACTAACAATTTCTACATGAAGTATTGGGATATATTTTTCATTTTTTTCTTTGTGATGATAAATCAATAGACGTAGAGAATTGATTTTTCTTTTAAGCAAATGCCTTTATATATTAGTGAAATTTTTGGGTGAATAAAATGACTTTAGAAACGAAATGATGATGGGGGTACAATATATTAAAATTTTTGATAATATTAAAAAATTTC
>NC_068992.1:34725757-34733257 GCF_001194135.2 Octopus bimaculoides | reverse complement strand
GAATATAAAAAATAAAGTTATACAAAAAATATAATGACATCCTGGATGAATTAGAATATGAGAATCTAGTATAAAGTCTGGAAGTGCGAGAAGGGGGCTATGTCATGAATGAAGTCACACATTATATTGGGTTTTTTTTTTTTAAATACTGTCCAAATTTATCAAAAATATCTTTTCAAATTCGATTTAAGATGCTATTTTTGTAGTGTTTTAGACAAAATTGTAAATGCTTAATAATTGATGTGTACGCTTTAATAAATTTTTATTGATTTCTCTCAGAATATAATGTTGAAGCATAGAAATCCTTAATTTCAATCATGAAAAAAGAAATGCAGTTACTTTCTTTTGCATGAATTTGACATAATGCTTTCCAAGCAGCCGGCAATATCAACAGAGCATGGGGTGAAGGGTCTACTAGTGAGTGGATGGTACAATGGTGGTTTGAGAGATTCCGTAATGGGGATGAGAGCCTTGAAGATCAAGAAGGTAGAGGACTTCCATCCATTCTTGATGATCAACATTTGAAAACAACTGTCAAACAAAGCCCACGACAAAGTGTCAGAGAAATATTTCTAATGCTTGGTGTCTGCAAGCAACTGGAAGAAATGCCTGTTCCCTTGAATAAAATGAGACCTGGTCCAATTCTGCTCATGATAATACTTGACTGCACATTTCCAGGATGACGCTGCAGAAGCTCACATATTTGGGATACAAGACCTTACCACATCCTCCATATTCCCTTGATCTTTCATGCATCAACTATTAATTTTTTAAGGCAAAAAAACATTTGTTCCAAAACCAACATTGAAAACTGAATTCAAGGATTTCTTGGAATCAAGACCTTTAGATTTTTATTGAAGTGACATAAACGACCTTGTTTATTGATGGGAGAAATGCAAAGCTTTTCTGGTATCATATTTTGAATAATTAAACCTTTCTATAAGTTCAGTTTTTCAAGAATATAGGTTTATTTTTGAAATTGTCTTTTATTTTCTGAACAACCTAATATTATGTTATATTATGTAATGTAATCACATTGACAATATTTATAACAATTATAGAGGTACAATAGGGGTTAGAGAATTACAGAATTAATGTCCAGGAGAGATAGAAAGTTTGGTATCAGTAGTCATTACCTAACAGGTTTGATGTAAGCAAATGTCTGCCGGTATGTGCAGATATGTTTATGTCCTGAATGTTAAAATACCTTGATTCAAATGAATCCTACAAACAATATATATGTATATAAAGATACCTGATATGTGATATATATATCACATATCTTTTACATATTTCAGTCATTAGACTGTGGCCATGCTGGGACACCGTCTTGAAGAATTCTTATTCAAATGCATCACCTCCTGTACTTATTTCTTTTCTAAGTCGGGTACTTATTTTGTCAGTCTCTTTTGACAAACCACTAAGTTACAGGGACTTAAACACACCAACACTTGTCAAGTTCTGATTGGGTACAAACACATTACATTTATGTGTGTGTGAGCATAAGGTGTATGATGCTAAGGTGTGCATGGGAGAACACATATATGTGTGTGTGCAAACAAGTTCATTGGTGTGTATGAAACAATATGGGCATGTATAATCTATGTGTGAGAGAGAGATGATTAAGCATAAATGACCTACATTGAAACTGTTTTGGTGATTGTATTTTTTTGGCAGTAGAGGCAGACATACATACACAAACATGCATACAGAAGCAGAAATATACATGTTCAGATAGAAAGTGAGAGAGAGAAAGACCATAAATGGGAAGAATATGAGAGAAACATTAAAACATCTGATGATATATATATATGACAGGCTTCTTTCAGTTACCATTTGCCAAATCCACTCACAAATCTTTGGCTAGCATGGGGCTATAGCAAAAGTCACTTGACCAAGTTACGGGTGGCAACAATGGCAAGCTTTAATCTCAGTTACTTGCAATATAGGTTTTAAACCTGTGTCATTTAATACTTTACACCATTTCAGTCAACTACATTCATAATTTTGCTGGCTCCTCAGCATAACAAATTAATATGATTCTTTAAAAGTGTATTTTGTCATTTGATCTGCTAGTAGTAGCAGCTAAATTCCTTAAACGACATTCTTCTATCCTAAAATAAGAAAGGACACTTATATTTTGAAATTCTTTGAAATGTTGGGATTATTATCACAATACCTTTGTTCTTAAGTTTGCTTGATTAAGATTGATCTGTGGTTAAACTGCTAACAACAATAGTATTCAGTTTCCTGAAACAATATTCCAGTATATTTTTTAGTCAGTATTTAAATTGATTAAATTTTATCAATATGTCTACTTTTGTGTATTGTTTTCTTCAATATTTGTGTTTACCTTTTATATACATAAATAGATTAATTCAATTTTATTATTCACAAAGCTCTCATGTTAATAACAGTTCTATTCTCGTAAATAAACATAAATTTAATTTTTTCTACTTATCTATGATAATTGTTTTAGATATTAGTTATAGACTTTTATTGAAGTTCTATGGTTTAGAAATTGCACTATATATTATTGTTTGACTTACACAATAATTAGACTGAACAAGACACAAAATACACATGATATATATATATAGAAGTATGTGCTGCTAAAATTGTATACTGTTTATTTTAGTTAGGACTTAGAGATATTGTGAAGGTACTGTTAATGGGTTTGTCTGCTGGAAGAGGCTGCACCCATGATCTTTGTAGACATTCTGAGACACTGTGAGATCAGCTTGGTTAATATTAATCTTGATGCTGTACAAGGGTCAGTTGAAAGGTTCACTGGCAGACAGAGATACTCTCATGAAATATGACCAAATGAGTTTTATTTTTCAGTTTAGTCTCCCTTGTGGTCCACACATTTCTTCCATCAGTACTGCAGTACTTCATTCCCATTAGGGAAGAAACTTTCAGCTTGTTAGGCAAAAAAGTTATCAACAGCAGATATGACATCATCATCACTGCAATACTAGTTCTCAACCAAGTGTTTTTTCATGTTGGGGAACAGATGATAGATGGGACCAAATCAGGAAAGTAAGGAGGGTGATCAACTAGTTCAAAGCCACAGTCTTGCAGAGCAGCAATTGAAAGCATGGGTAGACAGGGTACTCTGGAGGTTTAACTGAAAAGTAAGGACTAAGTAAACTGTTTTAAGGAAGACCTAAATGGAGACACAATATGAGTGATGACAATAAGAAAGATGCATGAGTCAGAAGGACCTTAGTGGAGTTTGTAGAAGACTAGTAAGTTCCATAAAGCAATTTGAGACTGGATGAAAAGGCAGAGTAAGGAGACCAAAGGTATGATGGCCAGAGGTTGTTGAGTATTGGTGGATGACTTCTTGCCAATGAGTTGAGTGCTGTTTTAGGACAGGGTGTAGGATGTCTACATGTATAGCATGTCATTTGTTACATTTATTTCCTATGGTGAGAATTAATACTAAAAAAAGAGAGTTTTGAACTACATAATAGATAGAATTAACCTGATTCTTTTTTTTATATGCCTCTATCAAAAATGTTTTATATAAATAATTTGCGAACTTTTAGTGAATTTTTGTAGACATAGATTGATATAAAAAATGAACACGAATAACTGGTGCCAATTCAACTCTCTAGCTTACTTCTGTATTTTAATATATTTTCTACTCTTTGAATAGGAGCTATATTTTCATATATTGTCAGAATTATGGTGATATCAGGCATTCTATTAGTGACTGAATGCTGCAAATGTAATACACAATTGCTGGAAATACATGCACCATAATTCTTTAGCCAAATTTATTTCTTTTAAATCCTGGACACATACTTTATTATTCATGAAGGTAAATTGAATAAGATTTATTTAGATTTATCTTATTCAAAGAAGTAACATTTCATATATTTTCAGATTCAAGCAATGATTCCCATAAAAATCAATTTAACAGGTGAATTCTTCTGATTAATTACATCAGCAGCAGGAATTTCTTGAGTGTCATATTTTGATATATCAGTGGTTCTCAATCTTTTTGATTCTGTAGTCCACTGAAGTACTAATAAAAGTTTGAAGTCACACTTTGCAAGGAAAATTAAAAATTACTAGCCAGCTTTGCATGGAAGATTAAAAACCATGTTTCGAAGTTAAAAATCTATAAAATATAACTATGGCTTAACTTGTTTTATTAATCACACTTGTATTCAACAAAAGTATGAAGAACATATTTTCCAAGACCGTCATTTTTATGGATTTTGAATATACCTTCAATTATATTTATGAAAACACTTTATTCACCTAAATACCCTTTACTGTACACTAGCAAACTAGGAGAGCCAATGTAATATACAATATATATATATTTATTATTAATAAAACTTTATTTCTTTAAGTTTAGTTTCTGAACTACATAAGACATGATTCACATGATGCAGGTATGTCTATAATGAAAAGAGGTTGACTTAGTAGCTAAATGGTTTGGGGTTTGGTCCATCTTGAGCCAATGTCTTCCACAATAGCCTTCAACTATTTAAATCCTTTTGAAAGGAATTTTGCAGATGGAAAATGTGCCTACCAGAGGGACTGCTCTTGAATGAGTTGGCTTAAAAACAACCTCTGATCTTTGTCTATCTTTAGCAACCATCTCATTTGCATGTATTTAAGCTGGGCCTCTGATCTGAGAATGACTTCCACTTTTCTTCTTGCCAGGTTTTAGATGTCTGAAAAGAATAACTTTCCTCATTTGACTAAAATATTAACAAAGACATTTATTTTCTGGAAAATATTCATATTTTTGTATTAACTGCATGGAATATATTTTTGTAATAGTTTAGTTTACTTTTTACTATTAGTGACCACGGGACTGTGACAACATTTGGACACTGCTGCCAATTGTCAGATATCGCTCTCAGTTTGGTGAATTATTGAAAGAATAAAACTGCCCAACAAAATATTTTACAGTATCAGATACCTCCATTAATATTCTCATTTCAAATATTCTAGATCTAAAAGGGAAGATACCCCTATTTAGTACAGGAGTATCAAACATAATATCATAACTACATCCTACAAATATATGGAATTGTACCTATATTACAAAATTTGGGTTTTAAACATTATTATTTGTAGTAGCAAAGCCATCCTCTGGGTGTTTTTTCAGCCAAGCATTAAGATAAAATTATATATATATACTTCGTTTTTTGTATCTCGTTGGCAAGATTCTTTGTGTGATTTGTGTGTTGAAGCAAATTTTGTTGTGTCTGGGGAGAGTCATTTTGTCTTTACGCATCTTATTAACTAACACACTCACTAGTTTGATTCACACTCATTTTATTTATTTACATATTTATTTTTTCTTCCAGAATTTTTGTTGCTTCTTGCAAATTTCTCAATAGTTGTTGACCCTGTCTGTTATTGGAACTACCTTCCTTTTGTTTGTTTGTGTACATACATACATACATACATACATACATAAGTGCATACACATGCATGCTGATGCACACAAACAAACAAAAGGAATGCAGCAGACAAAAGCAACAGAAATTCTGGAAGAAAGAATAAATATATAAATAAATAAAATGAGTAGGAGTCAAATCGGTGAGTGTGTTGGATAATAAGGCATCATGACAAAATGACTCTCCCCAGACACAACAAAAAAGATGATAGAATGTGATTAGGGATAATTTGGGTGCTATATCTAGTAGATCATGTGTCTCATTATAGATCTTCCATTGCAGGTTAAAGTAAATTTTCACATTGTTGTGTAGTCCCTGATCAGTTGTAGATAAAATAAATTAACTACAATTAGGAGAAAATAAATTCCATTCTTGTCAATCAGTTTGTATAAAAATCAAGAATGTATTATTCAACTTGAACATTATTTGGAGATAAGCGTGTATGGAACATCATTAAGTTTTAGGAAACTATTGGTAGCAATATTTCTTTGCTAGGGAGAAACTGAAGCAACATAAAAGCAACATAACAGAGAACAAAGACAACTCAGCTACATTGATGCTATTGGCAAAGGCACATAACATCAACCTCAGGATTCCAAAGCTAACAGTGAACAGAGATTCTAGGCATGGTATGGGAAAGTGCATTCAGTTGCAGCCACTTGAAGAAGGATAGTTAAAGATGACTTTTAGTAGTTGAATCATGTTACAAAGAAAGAGAGATTAACACATCACAATGTTATATAACCATTGTATAAAACAACTTATACTGAAAAAATTGTATTTGGATGTGTTAAATGAATTTCTGATTTATTTGCTTGGTAAATAGACTTGCTTAAGTAAATCTATAATGAGAGACATTCAAATCATTGTCATTCTGTCTTTTTAGTAGTATGTTTTGAACCACATTATCTAATTTTTCTTTTATATTTTACCCATTAATTGGGTGCAATTTAAAGGATATTTGGCTGATATCTTTAGTAAGTTGAGTGACCATTTAAAGATTCCTTTCATTGGTTCATAGATAATAGTATTGTTATATAATATGGACGTTGTAATTTTTAAGAACTTCAATGTGACTCAAATTCTTGTGTGTTTATAAGGTTATTACCATATACTTTTACTCACTGACATGTACCATCTTTTTGTTATATGTATATATATATATATATATATATATATATATCATCATCATCATCATCATCATCATCGTTTAACGTCCGCTTTCCATGCTAGCATGGGTTGGACGATTTGACTGAGGACTGGTGAAACCGGATGGCAACACCAGGCTCCAATCTAAATTTGGCAGAGTTTCTACAGCTGGATGCCCTTCCTAATGCCAACCACTCATATGTAAATATGTATATATATATATATATGTATATATACATGTATATATATATATATATATGTATATATATATATATATGTGTGTGTGTGTGTATAAGTGTGTATATATATGTACGTATGCATACATGTATATATATATATATATATATATATATGAATACTCTCTCTTTTACTCTTTTACTTGTTTCAGTCATTTGCCTGCAGCCATGATGGAGCACCGCCTTTAGTCGAGCAAAACGACCCCGGGACTTATTCTTTGTAAGCCTAGTACTTATTTTATCGGTCTCTTTTGCCGAACCGCTAAGTGATGGGGACATAAACACACGAGCATCGGTTGTCAAGCAATAATAGGGGGAAAAACACAGACACACACACACACACACACACACACACACACACACATATATATATATATATATATATATATACATATATACGACGGGGTCTTTCAGTTTCCGCAGTGGGACTGAACCCGGAACCATGGGGTTGGTAAGTAAGCTACTTGCCACACAGCCACTCCTGCGCCTGGTATATATATACATACATGTATATCTATATATATTTTTAGTATATATTATATATTCCATATTCTATATCCCACATTAATTTTATAAGAATATAAATAAAACATGAAAAACAGAGTTGGAACTCTTTTAAATAATGCATATACATAAATGTATACATGTATATATGTATATATATATATATGTATATATACATA
>NC_068992.1:34720283-34721550 GCF_001194135.2 Octopus bimaculoides | reverse complement strand
CATGACCATTGCAAGTGCCGCCTGGCTGGCCTTTGTGGGATTTTCGAGCGAGATCGTTGCCAGTGCCCCTGGACTGGCTCTTGTGCGGGTGGCACATAAATTGCACCATTTTGAGCATGGCCGTTGCTAGTACCGCCTGACTGGCCTTCGTGCGGGTGACACGTAAAAGCACCCACTACACTCTCTGAGTGGTTGGCGTTAGGAAGGGCATCCAGCTGTAGAAACTCTGCCAAATCAGATTGGAGCCTGGTGTAGCCATCTGGTTTCACCAGTCCTCAGTCAAATCTTCCAACCCATGCTAGCATGGAAAGCGGACGTTAAACGATGATGATGATGATGTATGTATTACTCTTTTAATCTGTTACTTGTTTCAATCATTTAACTAGGCCATGCTGGAGCACCAACTTTAGTCAAGCAAATCGACCCCTTTCTTTGTAAGCCTAGTACTTAATTCTCTCAGTCTCTTTTGCCGAACTGCTATGTTACGGGGATGTAAACACACCAGCATCGGTTGTCAAGCGATGTTGGGCGGGGACAAACACAGACACACAAACATATACACACACATACATATATATACGACGGGCTTCTTTCAGTTTCCATCTACCAAATCCACTAATTCAGGCTTTGGACGGCACAAGTCTATTGTAGAAGACACTTGCCCAAGGTGCCATGCAGTGGGACTGAACCCGGAACCATGTGGTTCATAAGCAAGCTACTTACCACACAACCACTCCTACATACATGTATATACATGTATATATATATATATATATATATATATATATATATATACATATATGTACACATATATGTATATATATATGTGTATACATGCATGTATATATATGTACATGAATATATATATATGTATATATGTATGTATATATATATACGTATGTATGTGTATGTAATAATATACATATGGAAAATACTGGAAGGACTGGTGCCAAACTTTGGTATCAAGTACTACAGGAATGCCCGCACGGGTCGCCACTGCATGGTGCCAAAGGTACCGTCCACTGCATCTCACATAAGAACGAGATACTGCAGCAGCCTCGGTTTCAGAGGACCTCAGCTCTTCAATGCCCTGCCAAAACATTTGAGAGACATGCAAGACATGGATGCGGAGGTCTTCAAGACAAAACTTGACGCTTTCCTCTCCACGATACCAGACGAACCAATGGCTCGTAATGAGACGCAGTTTAGGGCAGGTATGTCAAATTCTCTTATACACCAGATGTGCCCTCAAAACTCTTGATTGGAC
>NC_068992.1:34715385-34720118 GCF_001194135.2 Octopus bimaculoides | reverse complement strand
ATATATATATATATATATATATACATATATATATATATACGTATATATACATGTGCATATATGCATATGTATATATTTTTTTCTTAGTTTTAGTGAATAGCTATGGCCATGCTGGAGCACCGTTGGTTTGCTGCACTGTCACTACTGTGAGCCTCCTCTAATATGTGGCATTTGTGCAGAATTGTGATGGATCTTGCTACCCTCATTTGCACCACTTGCTGTGAGGTAGGTTCCTCAGACTCTTTAGGTGAATATTAAAAAGCTGTGGGCCCTTGAAACTCAGGCTGTTGCAGTAACTCTTCCTGAAGCTTGATGACATTGCTGGGAGTGTTAACCCGTTCTGTCAAAGGTTCAATTTCAACTTTAAATATGTGCTGCTTAATAGCCCAAGATGAACATGAACCTTTATAGCATATATTTTTGATCTTTCACCTTAACATACAATCTTCTTGTGATAACTAAGATTTCAACTTTATCCATGGATAGTATATTTTTTCACACCACTTCTGCTTTTGCTGTTAGTTTTTAGTATGTATCTTACTTATTTTTACTCTATGTAGCTTATAAGAATAGGATGTTTTGTAAGTTCTTAATGCTTTTTTTAATTAGTTTTCAAACCTAGAAAATTTATATTTTATTTATTTAATGCCTGACTCTAAAAGGATCCTTATTTTTCCATTATTTCAGGGCCTGTATTGGTAGTATTATAGTTATTCTATAGTTTGACTTAAATAAATCTAATCCTTGTTCCATTAATATTCTGCACTTAGCCCATGTTAGTTTTAAAACAAGTTCTTGACTATGTAAGATAATATAATTAAACTAGTACATAATTATCATGTTCTCTATTAATTGTCATGGACTATTATTGAATTCTTTGTTAATTCCTACCAAACTTTGTAAATCCTATATTAATTCTTTACATTATAAAATAAATTCTATCCCTTATGTGATCTTTAAATGATATTAGATATATAAGTTTTTAATTTTCACCATTATTATTCTATGTTAATTCCAATCATTCACTTTACTAGTTTCTATAACCTTGATGAGTCCATCATTGTAAAAAGCTTTATAAACTATGTAAATCCTTGTATCAATTCTTTACATCAGTTATAAAATAAATTTATATCTTATGTGTCCATTAAATATAATATTAGATATATAATTTCCACCATTAATTTTAACCATTCATTTTATCAGTTTCTTTAACATTAATGAGTCCAAAATTATAAACCATTTATAAACCATTATAAACCATGTATATCCTATGTATCAATTCTTTTATAGAAGTTATAAAATAGGTTTTATCTCTTATGTCTTTCAAATAATATTAGATATATTAGCTTAAATTAAAATTTTAAAATAATTCAAAATAGTTTTTAAGTCCAATATATATAAAATTTTTAAATTTCACACCTCATCTATAGCTTTATAAATTCCAAGTTGACACTACTTCAGGGTTTTTGTATGAACTAATTACATCTCTATTATTAACATAATAATTAAGCTAATAATGATATCTATAAGTCTCCATACTTAGTATATGTAAAACAATACTGATACATTATTCTGTTTAAAGAAAAAGTCCTGTTGACCTAGATGCTTAATGTTAAATTTCCTCTACTACATTATGAATTGGTCTGATAGTAGTAAAAAATCCCCAACCTAAAATTGTGTTGCCACTATGACCAGAGGAATCTTTATAACCATACACATGTATAATGTTTACCCCTTCCCTTTTCTTATAAGAGAAAGGCTGGTTGCCCTCTTAAGCTTTAAATTACTAGATAAAAAACAAATATAATCAGGGACAGTTAAAATTCTGCCTAGAATTAATTACTAGCCTGCTAGCTTTGGCTATGTCAAAATGTTTTTTTGGATTTCTTCTTTCCCACTTAGATTGTTTAAATGTTGTCACAACAGTAATATGTCCATTCTGCTGAAATGAAATTTCAGTAAATTTTCTGTGTCCTTGTGCAGCTGAAGATTGCTCTGCATTTTACATTTAATGTAATGCTCGCATTACTTAAATAAATTGAGTTGCATGAAACATGCGTACTGCAATAACCTTGAAAATGCGTGTCTCTTATTTTGATTTTATATATAAATATATGTATGTATATATGTTCATACACACACACACACACACACACACATATATATATATAATAACAATAAAGGGAGCAAAACGCATATAAATAAAAGTTCCTTTAATTCCTACATATGTTTCAAAATATATGTGCACTCTACTCCAAAGAAGTAAGAGCTGCTGGAATTCTACATGTATTCATCGTCAGGGAACCAACATATAGAAGCAAGACAAATGCGAAATGATGAGGTAACTTACGAGTTATAATATTACATGGCCAAGTAAGTGACCATTAGAAGTAAGAACGCTTGTTTACATAGTGTTATAAAGGGAGGGGGCTGTAAACGCTATATTAAAGGTTTAAATTAAATGATTAAAATGGTGGGGGAGGGCAAAATAGATCACAGTAAAGTAAACTAAAGTCGAAAGCTAAATGCTAATTCAAAAGTGGAGGAAGGGAGAGAATCAAAAGAGTTCATCAAATATAAAAAAAATTTCTTAAGGAAAAAACTAATAACATACTAATATAAAGTGAAGAGAGTAAATATAAAAAATAAATAAAGCATCATAGCCTAGTAATATATATTATTTTACAGATATTAACGCAAGTTAGTGGTAAAACAAGGTACAGGATATTTACTTGAGAAATAATAATAATAATAATAATAATAATAATAATAATAATAATAATAATAATAATAATAATAATGTACACGCTTACAAGGAGAAGATTGGAAATATTTAGTTGAAGTTACCAATGGTACGAACAACAATCAGTGTAGTATTACTAGGAAGAATTTAGTTAACTAACTATAGAAGGGAAAATAAAGAACAAGTGGTGATGGAGGTAGAAATAGATATTGTTTGAGATTATATTAAAAATATTAAAATTAATAACATACTGATTTGAAGCGAAGAAGGTAAACATGATAAATGAAATATCATTACCTTGTAATATATTAATATACGGATGTTAACGCAAATCAATGGAAGAACAAGGTACAAGATATTTTGCTGAGAAATAATAACAACAACAATATACATGCTTACAAGGAGAAGATCAGGTATATTAAGACAAAGTAACTAGTGGTACAAAGCAACTCAAGTAGCATTACTGCGAAGGAAATTGCTTAATCAACTATAGAAGGGGAAAATAAAAGACAAGTGGCGGTGGATGCAGAAGTAGATATTATTCAGAAGACATTTGGTAAAAAAAAATAGAATAATAATAATAATACTTAAAACCTAAACAAGTTGGAAAGTTGGAATCAATGATAATAAATGAAGGTATGTCTCTTGTAGTGCTGACAACGATACACCCTCTATGTTATCTGGTTAACTAGGCAATTTTTGGAGAACAGAATATGGAAAAGCTCTAAGTTACAAAGAGTACAAAAATCCTTACCTTTGTCGTAGGGAACTAAAGTAGCCAGTATAGACCATTCCAAAGAGAATTGTTTATTGCAATCTATCAGTTCCCAAATAAAATTACTTAGGCCGTTGGTGTTAGCTTTATTCCTATCCCTAAATGAAGAATAATGGTTCGATATTCTCTTGGAGACCTGCGTCGATGAGTTACCTACGTAAAACGAGACATCAGCGTGAGACATTGCCTTGCATTGATAAACCACATTCTTAGTCTTTGCATTCGCACTTAAAAACTTAAATCTATTAGGATTTAACTCCGAGATGCTAATCTTATTAATGTTACAGATATTTTTATGATTCCTAATATTGTACATACTACCTATATTAATACCTAAATTACTATTGCCATCATTTGTGTGTGTTAAATTATTGGAGTAATTATTATTGTTATTGGTATGAACATTACTATTATTATTATCATAACTGGGATGGCTGTCTAGAGAAGAATATAAAAACCTGAGATTATAGGAAGAAATAATCTGTAACAAATTTTTAGTATTAGAAAACCCAATTCTAACCTTATGCGAGTTAATTATAGGGTAATAGGGTAATAGTGGGAACCCTTAGGAAAGTTCCTACTCACCGCGTCTCGGAATTGCCGGACCAAATTTGATTTAACTTGCTTCCCAAACGGGAGGATCAGCAAGATATTATTATCAACAGATCTAGTTACAGTATTAATGTAGTTAAATAAATAAAGATTTTTGAATTTGTTAAAGTGTTTAGAGCCAGTTGGGTCTCCTCTCTCATGTGAGTGATATCTATGTGAAGTGCCTCCTTCAGGCAAAACTTGCAGGTTGGACGTTGACCTCAGTAGGGAAGCCCTGAATCCAGTATAAGTCATGTTAGCCTATAGGGTATATTTGTACTTTTGAAATGAAGTATGTAGTTGGTGTTCTGGAACAAACTGCCAGTTACAAACCCATTGCAGAGGATATAATGTAATTTACAAATGTAGTCTCCTTTATTTATTGCACAACTTTACTACGATATGCATAGGATCAACCAAATGTCTTAAACAACGATATGCTGCTCAGCTCCATTCTTTTAGATACGATAAACATACTAAACCTACAACACTCACAAACCACATACATCATCTCAAAAATATAGATGTATTCACATCTTTGTGTGTATATTTATATATATATATATATATATATATATGTGTGTGTGTGTGTGTGTGTGTGTGTGTGTGTGTGTGTGTGTGTGT
>NC_068992.1:34711426-34712462 GCF_001194135.2 Octopus bimaculoides | reverse complement strand
TATATACCTATATATACGCTTGTGTATATTTGTATATTTATGTATATAGTTGTATATATATATATATGTATATGTGAATATATATATATATATTTCTCTCTCCTCTCTTTCCCCCTCCTCCCATACCTATCTTCCCCTTCTCTCATACTCACCTTCCCATTCCTTCCCATCCCACCCCATCTCATCCCTTACACCTCACCCTTACACCACACCCCTACACCCTCTCCCACATACTCCACCTTCTACCTACCCACATACCCCCACCTACTCCAATCACTGCCTACCCACATACTCCACCCTTACACCACACCCTCAGCCTAACCCACATCCACCTATGCTTTCCCATCTCTTGCCTCCCCCTCCTCTCAACACGTTCATATCACACCAAGCTACACCATATCACGCATCACATCACTTCACAACACACCACCACGCACACACCAGCACTGACCAATTCCCATCCCCACATTTTCATACCTTCACACCTACATACACACATACGTTAAGATCACCAGTATTCTCTCACACACACAACAAGGAGAATCTTTTCATAGAGAAATTCCAACCACTTCTTAACACACAAACCACTCAGTGACCATATTTCTCTAAGAACAGACAAAAACTTCCTGTTGACAAAGAGTCCAGATCTCCAACTACAGTGTATAAAACCCACAGATTTGTCTTCCCTTACACACACTTCGTGTTTGGACACCACACTTCCTGCTTAACACATAAACCTTGAGCCCCTTTTCTTTTTTTAAACCTAACACAACTCTCAACTATTATCTACATGGATTACCATTGAACTTTAAAAGCTCAAAGACAATATAACGTATTGGTATATATATTTTTTTATATATTAATTTTTTTATATATTATTTTTTACTTCTTTGTAAAAAAACATTTTCATTCTCCTTCTTCTTCAAAATTTGCCATGCAATGAAAGCCGGTTAGAAATCTATATTAAAATATGCTTTCAGTTTAGCATTCTGCCTTATTATTATTTTTCATTTTCCTATTATTTCTCCACGTGCAG
>NC_068992.1:34705354-34710906 GCF_001194135.2 Octopus bimaculoides | reverse complement strand
ATATAAATATAATGGTGGCAGCTGATGAAGGAGATGTTTCTATGTGGCTTGCTTGTTTGTTGTACCTTGTTTATCATTTTGTCTATGTTCTTTTGCCATGTCATGTACCCAGTTATGTATCTATATGTACATGTAGATGAAGGTATGTATATACATGTACATATATATGCATATACTCATATATTGTTTATATATATATATATATATATACACATCCAAGCACACACACCTCATCATTGGCAAATGACCATCTCCTAAATGTTAGAGACAATGGCTGTCTGCAATACCCATGCTGAAGTTTAAGTCAACAACTTGCGTAACACTTCTAAGTCTCATCTACAATGCCAACTATTTAGGAAATGAGCAAGTGCAGGATCTACCACTCTTTTGTAATGAGGCATGTGTTATTTCGCAATTTCTATCTGTTAGATATCTAAACAAGACTAATTGTTTCTCATCTCTAACTTTTAAATGGCCATGACTCTGTTGTATTCATCCATTCTTTTGCAGGTTTTATTTTCTGTCCTGCATGTTATTCAACAGAAAACCCTCTTCAGTAATACAGCTCCGTAGGGTTTCCAGTTTAGTCATTAATGGTTCAACCATGTGACAGGTTCTACTTGGTTTCTTGTTTTCATGCTATCTCTAGCACTAATAGGAACCATACATACATAGAAACACACGCGCTCACAAACACACACACACACACACACACACACATACATAAACACACACACAGCTGTATGTTTAAATACATATATATATAAACGTTTTTATGAAAGTGTGTATATGTATTTACTTATAAATGTTAACAGATAAATGTATACATGTGAAGGTGGATATGGACTTTTACATGCCAAAAAGCTGTGTTTGATACAAAACTATAAATTATTTGAACGATGTCTTTTTCAAATTCTTTCTATATCATATCTAAAAACATTTACATATTGTTAAAACAAGTCACATCACATCACTTTAATATGAAATACTATGTGCTATAAATAGAAATTCATCAGTCATTCTAGACAATATGTTCTGTAAGAAAATTCTTTGATTATTTTGAGCAGATTATTCCTAGGTGAGTTTGAACATGATTTATTTGTTTAAAATTAATGCATAAAGCAAAATGACAGTTGGCAAGATATTTGATGTATTTGGTCTATTTGTTTCTGTTTTATTGTTTTGTTAATTTATTCTGTTTATTAATTTTCTTGTTTATTTACTTTTGCATTTATTAATTGTTTGTCTATTTGTTTAGTTCTCAAGTTTGTTATTATTTGACGTTTATTTTATTTTATCGTTTGAAATGTTAATTTAGATTTTCAATAATATATTTTGTGCCAGTACATAAAAAACATGAAATTATAATTTACAGTTATCTATAATAAACATTTTATCTAATCTTTTTTTCTCCAGGGTTCCCTTCATCTGTAATAGCATCCTTTCTTACCCATAACTACTAATTTTTATTGATTCAAACTACGCATTAGCTAAATTAAGTTTAGCCAGTTAATCTAGCTAAGAAGTTTTGAAAATTTTATGATATCTGGCTGTTTTTGCACATTGACAAATGCAAATAAAAAGAAAACATAACTGACATTATCCTCTAACTTAACAGATGGTTTGGGTATTAGGTTTACACATAGGCTAAACAGTAGATTTGGATGCTATTTTCTCTAAAAATAGTTCTCTATAAATGTGACATTAACTTATTACTAAAGAAATCTGTAACATACAATCTGAAATGTTGAAACCTCAACATATGTGTGGTAGATAGCGTTTCAACTGAAAGTTTTCAATGTGTCTATTGATTATTTAAAGTAGCAGAAACAATTTTGCTGATTTGGGAAATTGAACAGCAGAGTCAAAGCAACTGGGAATGTAACTCTAAACATGGAATAAGCAATCAACTTGAAATAACTGAGCTGTTCAAAAGAACCTCCATTTGAATATTTTACAAATATCAAGCATTCTTAATGTATATTGTTGCCTAAATCTGTGATAGTATTTCTATGGGACATAGAAATCATGTTGTATTATCTAATGATCAATATCCTAACAAAGGATGAAATATTAAGAACAACAGGCTCATGTCATTATTATGGGCATATCGTTTAAGGCTTAAAACATGGGACAACAGTTTAAAAGTATAAATATTAAGGAGTTGAGAGTAATGTTCCCACTAAGTTTTGGCTCTGGGTGCCCACTGAAATGTACAATGTGCAAATTTTGTCTTTCTTTGCAAAGTATGTGCACATTCATGAAAGTTGCTATTGCCCAAATTTCTTCAGTAAAAAAAAAATCTGGTTTCATCTTGAAAACCCTGTGTGCATGCATACAAGTGCACAGATTAGAAGGAACACTGGTTGAAAATAATTGGATTTTCATATGACTAGATAGTGCAACAACATAGAAACTGCTTAGCTAAAATCAAGTACACCAGAAAACTTCTATGATTTTCTCATTGTCTTGGATTATTGAAGAGATTTTCACTTTACTAGAGATATTTTTAGATTTTGTTCAATAATTTAATTCATATATTCAAAAATAGTTTTCCAAAACAAATTTTTATCTAAAACTAGATAATAATCATATATATAAAAGTAGTGATTTATTTATTGATGTTTTGGACTTGACACCATCTACATGAAAAGGAATAACTGAGTAAGTTTTAACATATTTAATGCAAAGAGCTAACAATAAGTAATTATGCAGTGAGAAAAAATGATAATAGGCAATGACTAAAGTTAACTAAAGTATATTAGTAATTATAGGTGACAATTTCAAACACAGTTTAGTTAACCCTAACTGTGTGGGTAGCATATCTGAGTTATTTATTCAATACCAATCAGTGCACAATTTTGTACATTTACTTAGAGATACTTCCATCATTTGGTAAGCATGAGAAAACCTATGATTTGCTGGTAATGTCATAAGATTGAAACATATATGGAGATGTATCTGCTGAAAAAATATTGGTCATTGACTAGAAAGTTTTATAATCAGGTTATGGAGCACACTGGGGGTTATAAATGTATGAAAGGCCAGTGCACATTTTCTGTTCGCTCACAAGGTATCAATCAACATAATTCTAGAGTAGAGGATAGTTGCGCAGGTACTTCACAGTAGGGTGAAACACAGAACAACTTAGCTGTCAAGTGAACTTCTTAACCACTTGTTTCTGCCTGGCTTTAACCATATAATTATTTAGATTTTAATGCTCCTTACATTACATGTGTTAACACTTACTTGATCCTGAGCAATCTCATAAAATAATACTTTCTATATGTTGTTGAATATTGCTCAAATAACTTATGAATGAACTGCAACAAACACACACAGAAGAAGATTTTACAGACAACTTGCTTTATCTACATACTGTTAATTAGTTATTGCAATTTCTGAGTGTACTTCCCAAAGTAACCAACAACTAAAATATAATGTAATGAATAAAATTGATGAGTTTTTACTACTGAGAGTATTTTTTTTATCCTTGCTAAAACTGTATATATATGTTGACATTGTGAATTTCATAAATAAAGAGGTACTAAATTTACTAGATAGTCAATAAACTACCAGGAAATAAATCCTGACGAATAAGTAAAATGTTACAAACTGATCGTTGTAGTTCCTTTTAAGATATTTTACCTCACTCTTTGCAAACATAGCTAAGAGCACTCATTTATTCTTTAGAAATAGCTAGTTACATAATGGTTCTTTGGCTTTCTGAAAAGTTTCTATTTCCTGTCTGCTGTATGACAATTTGAAAGTGCACCTGTTTAAAAGAGGTGAATACAAAAGTTATATCCTGTGATTTCTATCATTTCATATACACTTCAACATGCTAAAGATAAAAATAGTATTGTTAAATATTGTTTCATATAAAGAAGAAAAGTTTATTTCTTTTGATTGGATACAAACGCCTTATATTACCAAGTAATTGAAATATGATGGAGAAGTGTTGATGATGAATTTATCAATAACAATAGCAGCAGAACTCAGATAATTCCAACAAGAATCAGAGCCAGCTGGTGGACTTGACCTACCAGAGCTGACTTCTTGTTCTATGCATCTGTCAATTCTAAGCAGGAATGCATACCAGTTTAATACTTGGAAATAATCTAGAGTATAGATAAATTTAGTAATGGCATATTTTAAATATTTTTTTTTTCAGAGAAGCAGATAGAGTTTAACAATTATTTTCATAAGTTACAAATGCTGTGCTTGTGGCTGAGGAAACCTTATCAAAAAGCTTATTCCTTTCATAAATGTTCTAATCATTATCTGCTTTGTTGTTTTCTGTATACTGATTGAAAATATTTTCTTGTTTCTTGACATTTATTCATGATAATCAAACAACAAACATATGAGTTAGCTGATCATTATAATTCAAGTAATAATAGATTTACCTAAGCATCATACACAATATTTTCAGATGTGCTGTAACTGAATTGAAATATGTGGAATAGGTTGAAATAACTCCACTAGCTCTCGCTTGTAATCAAAGGTTTTCCTTCTACGATTATCCTACTTTTTTCTCCAGACTACATTAGACAGTATGTCCTGATTTTTACACAGTAGAAATATATTAAAGGAAAATTTGGTTGCTACTTCTAGCAGGCTGTGTGCCCCTGTAGAAGTGCTTTCATTTGTTAAAGCTTTCATTATTGTTTGTTTTTGGCAATGTGTATTATAAGATAAACTTCTTAACAATTATTGTAATCAAGACCTATTTTATTGACCAGATATAATTTAGACATCATAAAATTCTGATAGAATGCTTTGATTAAATTTCTCTCAGTTTCAGCTGATAACACCATGACGATGAACATATTTAATATGATTTAATATTAATAAGACCTTGTATTTAGGAATTGAGAGAAAAGAGCTTAATACCAGTTTGTACATTTGACTTTCTACCATTGCCAATTTCAGATTATCTTGAAGAAAACTTCATTGAGGCAGACTACTCAGAAATGAAATATCATAAGAGTTTCAAAAGATAGTTGTTATTACTATTAAGGTTTTACAAATATTTAACATCTAACAGCATTCAAATATATATATAAAAAAACATTACTATAAAACACTTAAACTATAATAAGCTTGAAACAAAATTGGATTGTAGAAGTTTCCAAAAGGACTTCATTCGTATATATTCTTTTATTTGTTTCAGTCATTTGACTGCAGCCATGCTGGAGCACTGCCCTTTTAGTTGAACAAATAGACCTGAGGACTTATTCTTTGTAAGCTTAGTACTTATTCTATCAGTCTCTTTTGCTGAACCACTAAGTTACAGGGATGTAAACACACCAACAGCGGTTGTCAAGCGATGATGGTGGGGACAAACACAGACACACAAACACACACACACAAACATATGTATACAACAGACTTTTTTCAGTTTCCATCTACCAAATCCACCCACAAGGCTTTGGTCAGCCCAACGCTATACCAGAAGACACTTGCCCAAGGTGCCAAGCAGTGGGATTGAACTCAGAACCATGTGGGTGGTAAGCAAGGTACTTACCACACAGCCACTTCTGCACTTA
>NC_068992.1:34688890-34705003 GCF_001194135.2 Octopus bimaculoides | reverse complement strand
CAGTTAGGTGAAACAAGAAAGGAACAACAAAACATCCAGATAGACAATACAAAGAAAACAAAGACAGGTCATTTCGAGTTTTCTTTCCTCAGTTGGGATCCAGATTATCTTTGCAATTTCGGTTGGTTATTCTCGATATTGCTCCAATCTGGCCAGCCCCAAGGAAAAACTAAGCTAAGATCATTAGATTCCTTGAAAGAAAGCAGCGAATGTATACAAAAACAAGGACGGAAAAAAACGAACAATGTTACACAAATACAATAAAAATAATAGCAGGACATAACCACAGATGTCTTTTGACTAAGGACGAATTAAATTAAGCTGGTGTGTATGGAAATAAAGCCTTATGGCAGGGATACAAGATTTCACAGGTACAGGGAAGAATATCGATGTTGCATGCACAACGGCTGGCCAAGAAAGATCAGGTTTGGCCAAACGTCGGTCATGTGGGAAGAGAAGAGAGAGAGGTAGAGGCAGAGAGACAAAAGAATTAAAGAGGAGTGAGAAAAAATGACAGGGACACAGTGAAGTGAAAAGTGGAGGGAAAGTAGCTCTTGTTATATAGTTTGTAGAATCTGCCTTTAAATCACTAGCTTATTTTTAGCAATTCTATGCAAGAATGGTATGGTGTTAAACAAAAGTAAGAAAAAACATATGAAGCTGAAAATAATATTATCAATCATTATGAACAAATATTTTGAAAGCAAAACTTAAAAACAAAGTTGCAAATGTGCATATTTTAAATGTTGAGTAGTTTCATTTTGTTCTTAGATAAAATGTTAAACAAAGCATTCTCGAGTGATCTGTATAAAAAAATATTTAGTACTTGATTTAAGTAATTGCCAATCAAGAGACATTAGGTCTCAAAGCTTAATACTCTAAGTGCATCACAAATAAACGATATCACACTTTTGCTAACTTATTAAGTCATCTGATTATCCTGAAAATTTATGAGTTATCCAATCACCATGCTCCATTAACCTATTGAAGCATGAAATTCCTAAGATAGAAAGGTTGCAAGTATTTTCCTTTGCTTCCTCAACATCAATCTAAAGATTAAATGGATTTTTTTTTCATCAGCAGAAAGTAGCACTGGACTGGTTAATGCAAAGGTTTGAAGTTCCTGATATGAATTGATTTGTACTTTCATTTCTTTGAAATCAGTCAAATGTATCTGAATACATATTGAAAATAATCCATATCACCAGTTTATTCATAAACTCTACCTATTCTTCAATTAACTTCTGGGTCATTGGTATGATCAGAAAACAGAACTTATTTGGACAAATTATAATAAAAATTCTACTAGGCCAGATAATTCTAATTGCAGCATCAGAAAAAATACTATGAACAAAACTGACAATGGCACTAAAAAAGCTAACATGGAAAACAGGAAAATGAATGAATTGTTAATTTAAGTGTCATGAAATATCTCTTAAAATTTATTTGTGTCATGTAGCATATCATAAAACTTAGGAGAATCAGCTTAATGGTAATTAGATGATAGCATATCCTTGAAATCAGCAGTCCATATTTGTTGAGTTCTGTGAGTTGTTATATAGCCCCAGGTCAGCAATGTGTAAGTTATTATTTACATGTGATCTATTGGTTATGTATATATCATTACTGAAGTTACTCAAAACCTGAATTAAAGTATGAACTACTGTTTAGTTAATATATAGTTCTTTGATATGATCATTAGATAGAACTTATTTGGAAAAATCAGTTCTTTAATATCATTTCCACAAGACCAGCCTCTTTTAACTGCAACACCAGGATCAATACAGTAACCAGAACAAAAATGATCTTATTTCCAAACTATTTTAGTAGGGAAGAAAATATTGTATTTTATAAAAAAAACATTGGTTCCATATTGAAGCTAAAGGTCACTCAAATTTGGAGGGGTAATTGATACAACCATCTCCTCTATAATATTGTTATATATTAAGGTGATGAGCTGGCAGAAATGTTAGCATGCCAGGTGAGATGCTTAGCAGTATTTCGTCTGTCTTTATGTTCTGAGTTCAAATTCCGCTGAGGTCAACTTTGCCTTTCATCCTTTTAGGGTCGATAAATTAAGTACCAGTTGCATACTGGAGTCAATCTAATTGACTGCCCCTACCACCACCACCACCACCATAAAAATTTCGGGCCTTGTGTCTAGAGTAGAAAAGAATATTGTTATATATTTTAAACTCAATATTGAGATGGATGAAGGCACTTAATGTATTCCTTCTCTCCCTTAGTACTATTAAAAGAAAATATTGAAATTTTCACAACTAGAGATTGTTTATGGAAGGAGAAAATGATTAACTTTAGCCTTTAATATAAAAGTTTTTTATCAATTAGATAATGTCTTGAAACATTCCCCAAACTAGAATTTCTCAGCCATTTTGTATTTTAAAGAATATAATCTGATGTCTTAGTCTTCCATGTTGGCCTAACTAATCCTGTCAGCAATCATGAAAACATTTTGTCTTCTCTACTCTTGTTGCCAAGTAAATAGTATAATCATTTACTGCTCCATGCATTTGTAGGCAGCAATAATACAAACCTCTAGCATTCACATTTACATCTTCAGATTGAAGGAATTCTGTGAAATTGACATTGATTTTTTTTGTCAAGTTTCAAACACATTAAGTACCATAAAGACTATCAATTTGTATATAATTTCTAGCTGGGGAAAAATAATGTAAATAGATCGCTGTTAGTTTTGATGGTGAGTGTTCAGTTATTCAATCAACATAACTACCTGCTCACTGAATTAACATTAAAGTGACTAGGCTGAGTCTATCATGTATCTATCAACGTAGTTCTCAAGCAGAATCAATATGATCAAACTGGATCTTTCGATTGCATGTACAATCTATCTCATGAGTTTTTGCCATTTCTGTTTACCACATTTCATTCAAAAGACTTGGATGAATCCAAACCTTTACTAAATGACATTTTTCAAGATGTCATTAAGTGAGATCGAACTTGAAACCTCATGGTTGTGAGACAAACTTCTTAACCGGTAGAACATGCTGCATTCACTTTTCAAGCTGTCCCATATTAAAACACATCATTTTGGATTTGTAGTTACTCATTTCACTAATTGTTTAATAAATTATGTACATTATGAACACTTTCAGTATTGTATAAATTATATCTTGTTATGTGTTGGGAAAGTCATTACACCAATAATAATAACACACATACTGGTTCAATATCACTTCTTTATTGTTAGTCAATTGGTTAAATATATCTAACCAATTCACTTATCAACCATTTGTTAAATGTGCTGGTTAAACAAGCAATCAGTTGATTATTACTAAAAATCATTTCATCATTATTTGTGACTTCATCAATGACATACCCTCTCTTTCCAAGGTCTGCCTTGAGTCTGTCCGAGAATTAGTCTTATGCCTGTGTATGTGTATGCTTGTATTTGTGCATGTAGATGTACAGCTGCTCACATGAGAAAGTAAGGGTGAGAGTAAATGAAGAGTTTGTATGTGTGTGTGTGTGAACCCATGTAACTGTCTGTATGTGTGTTTGTGTTTGTGAGTGTGCATGCAGTAGCCACCCGTGACCCATTGAAGGTTTGGTCTCAAATCTGCTGGGATTTGTAAAAATTAATAGATGTTGTACCTTATGTAGAGAACAGGGTAGGTGTGTGTGTGTGTGTGTGTGTGTGTGTGTGAGAGAGAGAGAGAGAGAGAGCATCTGCATGTGTATGTGCACATGAGTGCGTGGTCTAGTGTGCATGTTTGTATGGTTGAGTCAGTTCTGTGAATATGTTCATATGTATGTGTATGAATGTATGACTGTTTGCTTATGTAAGTGTTTGAGTTGGTTCTGTGAGTGGTGAATGTGTGAACATTTGCTTATGTGAGTGCATATCAGTATGTGTGTGCTTGTGGTGTGGTAGTGTTTTGAATTGGTAAGCATCTGTGTATATGTTTATACATGTGCTCCTGTGTACATGCGTGCATGTGCAAGTGTGTGCCTGTGCACCTGTGTGTGTATGTGTGATATGCATATTTTTGTGTTCCTCTGTATGTGTGCTTATGCTTGCATGTGTGGATCCAGCCATGCATGCGCACAGATGTGTTTGGTTGTTATTGGAACTGTTCATAATTACATGTATCTATTTGTTTAAATAAGATACCCATGCTAATTTGGTACAGCATGCTGCTATGTTGATCTACGGCATGCTGATTGAGTATAGATGATTGTTTCCTGTCGTATAGATGATTATCATATAGATGATTGTCGTATAGATGATTGAGTATAGATGATTGTCTCCTGCCAATGTTTATTTAGTCTTTCCATTAAACTCCCAGAAGTCTCCCCAATGTATCTGTTACAGCACACAAATTCACATCAAAAATCTTGAAAACAAATACAAAAATGATATAAATTATATATTATCATGATAACCAGATATATGTTCACTAGTATTATGTGTATCCTTTAAATGTGTCCCAATGATGTAGAACTTATCAATTCTTATTTTATTTTAATATATTTCTTCAATAGATAATTCAAAACCATTTACTGTTTTTGCCATAACCATGTATTGTTTAAAATGATTGTTTTCTAAAATCATTTCTTGCATAGAGTTTATTAAATATATTTTGCATTACTTTCATTTTGCTTAATTAGAAAATAAAAGTGTTGTACCAGTTATTATAAAGATAATCTTGTTTAATTAGAAATACATTCTTGATTCTTGAAAGGATCATCGTTTCTGACCTTTCCTTCATATTCTAAATTGGCCAATGTTAGAAAATGACATTTAAATACTTTCTATTGTTACTGGAAGCACAAATTTTCTTTTTTTAATGATAATCATGAAAGGTCAGACAGTTAATTACTGGGTGTTTTTAGCTTTCATACATAGTCATTTTAAAGTGTATTATTAAGATTCATCATACATCATTGTTTTTTAATTTTATTGGAAATTATTGGGATATGTGTGTGTGCATATGCACATGAGAGTATGTGTGTGCACTTGTGCATGAGTGTGTGCATGCACATATGCACATGAATGTGTATTTGTATGTGTGTGCTTGTGTATGTGTGTGTACATGTGTATGTGTTGCATCATAAGGAAAATTAAATGAAGCAAAAAAATAAAAACAATGTATATTGACATTTTTATGACCGCACTGCTTAGGCACCAAATTGAAGGGAAAGGAATAGTTTTTATAAATTTTGTTAATGGAAATTTTTCTGAAAGAAATACATTTGTATTAAATGGAAACTAGATAATGTTATAAAGCTATATTTAGAACAAATATGCAAGTAATTTCTGTTACATTTTTTTCTTTTACATTTTTTTTCTTTTTGATTCAAAGCAAAATATTAATTT
The DNA here is from genome assembly GCF_001194135.2 of Octopus bimaculoides. NCBI lineage: Eukaryota > Metazoa > Mollusca > Cephalopoda > Octopoda > Octopodidae > Octopus > Octopus bimaculoides. The sequence goes on along the minus strand of NC_068992.1, from coordinate 34,699,644 downwards.
CTTTGTATAACAATACTTCTAAAATAAAAATGTTAGATAACAAAAAGCAAGAAAGAATGTGTCAACAAACCAATACATGAATTTGTAATCAAAACAAAGAGCTTAGAACTTGAAAAGGTTAAAATGACTGTTGAATCTTAACGTGAATTTATTGCAATGAGATCTGGTTTTGATTTGTACTGGAATGTGCATTCTCTGTTCAATCCTAAATAAGTCTTCATATCAAATTTAAGATTTAAATTTGATTTCATGTATTTACATTGAAAGTTAGAATTACAAGATCAAAATATTTTTAGTGGAATGATAACTAGATAATCCTCTACATTCTCACAACTTAAATTTTAAACTATGTTCCTGGTGTATACTGCAACTCTGCTTTAACCCTTTAGTGTTCAGAGTAATCTGTTTATTTATTCACAACATTTTCAGTTTATTATGCATTATCTCAACTTCAAAATTTCAATAATGTGAGTATTTACTTTTAGAATGACACTATAGGGTGGGTGTGAGAAACCAGGTCTAGCCAGTTTCAAAAATCAAGTAAAATATTTGGGCTTGATATGGCTGGTTTAAATGCTAAAGGGCTAAATTTGAATAATTTGTCAATTTTGTAATTCATCTTTGCATTTCAGCCTTCCAGCATCAATAAACTAAAGTACCAATCATGCACTGAAATTAATTTGATATTGCTGTATATCATCCTAGGCATGAATGATGTTAAAACAGAAAATTAAGACATGTTTTTCTGCTGATTTGTAACAAGGGGAAAGCTACAGGGTTTAACAAGTACTCTGGATAAAAATGAATTAGTAACACAATAAATGATAGTTTAGTTTGGCAATAAATTAGATTGAGCGCATGAGCAGTACAGACTGAAGGAAGTGTTAAAACAGCCTAAGCAAAATGTAAAAAAAAAAACAAGAAAAGATGGGGAGGCTATAGAGTTCTTTAGGGGTCAACATAGAACAAGACTAAGACAAAATCTACGAAGAAATTCGTATAATGTGACTGGAACAGTAGTTGAAATCAACAAATTGGGAAGAGATTGTCTTGTTTATAATAATAAGTGAAATAGTTACAAGTAGAAACAATAGATACTTAATGTGTAATCTTTGTGATTTTAAATAAGAAACAAACAGTAAGATGAATATTGACTTTTTAAAGGATGAAGTTGTATTTCAGAGAATAAAGTAGCAGTGAGTGCATATATAGGGTGGATTTGACTTATCATTCACATTTATTTAGTCATTCATATTAGTCATTCATGTTGAACAACTCAAATTTAGTCATTCATGTTGAACACAAACAGTACTTTAATTTATCTACCCCAGAAGGATAAATGGCGAAGTTGATCAGGCATGTTTTGAACTCATAATGTAAAGTCTAATGACTAATTACCTCAAGGCTATTTGTATGATGATATAATGATTCTGCTAATCCACAATAAGTATATTCGAGCTATCCACTGGATGTAAATAATTTTTAAAAATCATTTTTATATCAATACTGCTTTTCATGTGTACCATTAGATTTTATAAAAAATATTTTGAGAAAAAAAACTTTGTGTTTTGGATCATCAAACCATTAACTTATATTTGATAATATAAAAGATATTTTAATAGAAGAATTGGATTCCTGATGCAGTTTTAATGTTCCAAAACTCACTAATATAAAAGATACATTTTTTAAAAATTGAACAATGTATAAAAACATATAAATGAAAATTCACCTTTAATATTTACAATTTGTGAAAAACAAGACCAAAAACCATCAAATGTATTTTATCATGAAAGCTTTTCGCTGGGACTGCCAGTGTTGTAAACCAATTATAACACGTGGATATTTGTTTAAAAGAAAAACAAAAGTTTATATTAGATAGAAAAATACATATATACATAAAGGATTTTCTTTGCTTCTTCTCTATATGCTTCAGGCCATTTAATAATTAAGTAGCTCAATGTTTTTTCCTAGATATAATTTTGCAATAACATATGAAATAACATTGTAACAGGTTTAACTTATTTAACAGAAATCTTTAAAATAATGTTGCTACAGGCATCTTATCATTTCTCCTTAATGCATATACAGCATGTAAATAATTTTGTAAAATTTTGTACACAGTATAAACGAATAATTTGAAAAATAAGATAATAAGCATGATACTGTTCGTAACAATTAAGTGAATAAATAAGTAAATATGTATATATATATATATATATATATATATATATATGAGTTCGTGGTAAAGGAATTAGCTTCACAATCGCATGGCTCTGGGTTGGATCACATTTATTGCATCTCAAGATTTGGTAGGACCAATTTAGTGAGAGTGGAATTTTGTAGAAATAGAGAAGCATGTTGCTTATGTGAGTATATGGATGTGTGTGTGTGCACAGACATGCGTGTGTGTGTGGGAAGCACTGTGTGGCAAGAAGTTTGATTCTCAACCATGTGGTTCCAGGTTTAGTCTCACTGCATGACACCTGTCTTCTACTACAACCTCAGGTTGAGGCCAATCAAGCTCTTGAAAGAGGATTTGGTAGGAAGAAACTAAAAGAATACCATTGTACATATATACATATATATGTGTGTGTGTGTTTGTCTCTCACCAGCACTTGATAACCGATATCATGTCTCTGTCACTTAGTGGTTCGGCATAAGAGACCAAGAGAATAAGTAGCAGGCTTTAAAATGAAAAAAGAATAACTACTTTGGATGATTTGACAAAAAGAAAACAAGAAGTCTATAAGCATCAGTATAGTCCAAAGACACAAACAAATAAAAGATAACACAAACAAACAAGCAGCCAAGCAGGCAGGAGGACAGGCAAGAGTCAGCTGAAAAGGTTGACCAAGATACTCATGGAATGTATGGCTCAAAGTGATGAAACCAATATTCATCCTGGCTTAGGAAACATTCAAGGAAACCAGTTGGATCTGTCTGAAGCAATGTCAAATTTTCTCACGATGTGATCAGCCTGGTATGCTTTTGATCAGGTGTCAGAAGACTTCATCATGCTAGATTCATTGTGTAGAATATTCTCAACTCTCTCATGGGATATGCTAATAGCATTGACTTTTTGATTTATAGTAAAATACCCGTCCTCCATCACTATGTGATGAACATGGTTAATATTTTCCTTGCTGGTGGCATTTGCCAAACATCCAAATGTTGAGTGATCTTCAAGGCTTTTCTTTCCCCTCCTAATTTCAGTTGCCAACTTTTGCACTGATGATAATGCAGGAGTATCATCCCTTAATGTAGTGACAACCTCAGCAAGAATGTCCTTGGGGGCTAAACACTTTTCTGTATTACTTAATAACATCACAATGTGAGATTTTGTCCATTTTCAAGAGAAGTCACTACTTACTAGTTACCTTTGAAGTCTTATGATGTTTAGAGGTTGTTTTACTTGGAAAGAAACAATACAGTTATTAATAAGAAGCGTTGAAATTGATGCATGCAAGAATTTACAGCTGTAGCATCATTCCTTCATTGTCAGCCTATGAACTTTTCAACCCACCCTAGTACATACATACATGCATATGTTTGTATCTGAATGTACATGTTGTACTAGCATCTGTGTATTTGCATTTGTTTTTATACTGGTCTAAAAGAGTAAAAATAGATGCAAGTTTTGTTATCTGAATGCCATTATGTCCTTTAACTTAGTGGTTTGCCAAATAGGGATCAATAAATTAAGTTCAAATCTAAAATAAATATGAGAATCAATATTATCAACTAAATACATTTGGAAATATTGCCTCAGCGATGGAAATAAGTAAAAAAAAAATGTCAAGTAATCAAGACAAGAGGACATTCAAGAAAGGGAGAGAGAAAGAGAGGATGGGTTGCGAGAGAAAGAGAGAAAGGAAATGTGAATAATTTTTTTCTTTTAATGTATAAAAGAAAGTAGAGAAGAATAAGTCCCTATGTAAGCTACTTTTATATTCTCTTCCCTTCACTTAGGCAAAGCAAAGTTGGCTTTGTGTATTATTATCACCTAGAAAATCATCTTTAAATTTGAGAGGTTATAAGCATAAAAGTTCTTTATACTCCACTGGGAACTCTGCAATCAGCTTTTGTTTCAAAGAAGCTTGTTTATGAAACTCAATCTTCCCTAAACACATTTGATAATTCTTAAGTCCTATGCTGGTTAACATGACCATAAAACCTGATTAGGTTCTCTCTGTCTTTGATGAAATAACAAAGCAGTTAGGATTTACCTGCTTTTCTAAACTTTTCAAGTCTTTCCACAGTGCCTTACAAAATTTAACCAGTTTGGTGTTATTGTACACCCTGTTTTAATCTCTAATATATAAATTTTGAGTTGTAATCTTCTGTACTGATAACATCAGTGTACTATCATCTTGACAAAGATATTTAACTTTCATCCTTCCAGCCAGTTCATGTAACTATAAATAGGTGTCATGCAACAATACACTTAACTCCTTTACACAGAAGTACTTTAATATTAAATATACCTCAACTGTATCACTCAATAAAATGCATGCTGCATGGTTGTGTAGTCAAGACATTTGCATCACAGCCTTGTAGCTCTAGGTTGGTCCTCCTAGTGTAGCACCTTTGGCAAGTGTCATATAACCATAGTTTAGATTACTCAATACTTTCTGAGTAAAATTTGATTAACAGAAACTGTGTGAAAATTCATTGTCTGCATATATGAATGTATGTATGTTTTTTCTTTGAGTTTTATTTAGGTTCTAAAGAGAGTTCAAGCCAGTCATGAACAAAGCAACAAGGCATTTTGAGTTTAGAGAGATACCAGTGTTTTTAAATATGTGGTTAAGTTGATGTGTTGATTGAGCTGTTGATGCATGCACCCAAATGTGTGCATCTATCCATCTAAAGAATTTCAAATGGAGAATCTTCACGGTGTCTTTAATAGATTGGATTTGAAGAATTTGCATCAGTTTCTTTTGCTCTTTGAAAAATCTTGTAGTTCTAGGATTTTGTGTAAATCTGTAGGTACATAACCTAATGTACCTTTGATGAGAGATGCAAATGAGAATTTATTGTCAGGGTACAAGAGCAGTAAGTTATGTGTTAAATCACTACAAATGTACTCTTTTACCTTCCCTTTTGATGGTACATTCACATCCACATGGCAGCTGATCTCTACAAAACAGTGCATGACTTTTGTTCTGTTCCACAGAACAATATCAAGTCTGTTATATTTGCACCAAATTGCTGTTTTTATTAGAGTGTACCACCAGTATTCCTTGTCTTTAAAGGTGAGTGTACTTGCTGGTTCTGATGTGCATTTGTGAGGGCAATCCTGCTTTTATATAGAATTGTAAATAGTCCTTGCAGCTGTCATGCCTCAGTGGCAGGTACTTTCTGATGATGATGATGATGTGTGTGGTATCTTCTAGACTGGTATAGTAGATCTAGCGTTTTCTATCACAGCATGGCTTGGTGGTGTCTTTGTCCTTTTTCTTTATCAGGTATTTAATAGCTGTCTCCTGTTCCTGGGTAGCAAAGACATATCTTTCTAGATGGAATGCAATGTATCTATCACAAATTCAGGAGAGGCTACTTTTCTTGTTAATGCTGTTATCCTCTAGTTTACAGTATCATCCTCATTGTCGTCATCGGTGGTGGCGGCGGTGGTGCTGTTGTCATCATCATCATCATCATCATCATCATCATCATCGTTTAATGTCCACCTTCTATGTTGGTATGGGTTAGATGGTTTGACAGGATCCAGTCAGGCAGAAGACGACACCAGTCTTCTGTGTCTGCTTTGGTATATTTTTTTAAGGTTGAATGCCCTTCGTAAACCAACCACCCTGCAGAATGGACTGAGTTTTTTTTATATGGTAACACCACAGGCAAGGTCAGTTTTGTAATGGTTCTTACAGCTGCATGCCCATCCAAATGCCAGCCACATTACAGTGTGGAGTGGATGCTTTTAATGTGACACAGTACTGGTAGGGTCACCAACTAACTTGCAAGACAACGAATCTTTAAGAGGGGAGGGAGCATTGGGAAGAGGTGATCTTGTGTCAGATGATGAAAGGTTAGAGTGTGACAAAGAGACAGAAACAGGTGACTTGCTATAGAGAAAGAGAGAAGAAGAGACATATGTATCCAAATATTGCTTTTTGCTGGTATGATGCCTGCTTCTCCCCTGTCCAGCCACCTTTTGGTTGCATTCTCAGAATACCTTCTCAGCAAGTCTTCTCCAACTCCAAAAATGTTATTGCTCTCACTCTTTTGAGTATGCATGGAATGTTCTCCTCTCTTTGCTGTTCAGAAGATGTCTGAACGATACAATCTGACATTGAAAGGCTGTTTGAAGTAACTTTATGCCTCTGCCACCATCACTTTGTTTCACATAGATGTTATTGATGTGACTGTTGATGAGGAAGTTGTCAGTGGTGGTCAATACCTTTCTAGTTTTTATGTTGAGGTTGCACATCTTGTTAAGTGTCCAAGACAATTCTGAATTACTTTAGTTCATCAGTTACATTGTAGAAAATGATAAGAAAAAAGGTCCAAAGATGACTTCTGCATTATATTAAATAAGTGCTTGCATTCCTGATATGCTTAGAAATTTAAACAAATTAAACATGAAGAGATAATAGCAATCATTTGTTAAATGACTAATTCTGTTCAAAATAGGCAAAAATGACAACCTTTAAATTTCAATTAGATGAGTACCAGGATTTTTTGAGAGAATTACAAAATGAAATTTTATTCAGTGGAAGTTTGCATTCTCATTCTCTTCATAGTAAATAAAGATTTAAATACTGAATTTTTAACTCTTTAGGATTTCTGAAAGGAAGTTTTAATAATTTATTTTGTGCTGCTTGCTAAATTTTTTTACAATGACAATATTTTTAACTTGCATATGGATTGTGTATGTCTCTCCCTGTGTGTGTGTGTGTGTGTGTGTGTGTGTGTGTGTGTGTGTGTGTGTGTGTTTGTGTATGCATGAATGCAGACATGCATGTATATATCTATGTATATGTAAATATTTTATTAGATTGTACTGGCATGACTGCGTAAATAAGAAATTTACTTTGCAACTAAATAGTAGTATCTTCTATCATAGTAACATGTTGAATAAAATCTTATGAGCGATATTCTAGATCAAAACTATGTGGAAATCTGTTGGAAAGACTGTATCTCTTTCTGGGCAGTATGCATATCAAATCCCCTTGTTTAAATCTACCAACTTAATCCATGGATGCCTTTAGCATAATTCACTCTGATGTAAATATTCAAGTCTAGTCTCTGATCTGAATACAATTTCTTCCCTTCTTCCCATTCATCTCAACGACCCTATAAGTCACCATGTGTACTGTTGTTCATCATCTGACTAAGCCTTAATTTTTTTTCTGAGGAGTCCTTCAATATGCATGGAATAAAAAAAACTAACTATTATTGCTTAATTCTTTCTCGATAAATCTTGCTGCTGTTAGAAGAGCAACAGATGTTTAATTTCTATATCATAATGTAAAAAATATGAGGTGCATTCAAAAAGTATCTGACTATTTTCCCCACCAAAACTAATGCTGCAGGGGCAAAATTGCTTCAGTAGAAGGTGACACCACCCTTTCTGTGCAAACTTTTGAACCAATAGGCCATATCAGTTTCTGGCTGTTTTGTCTAGAGTAGTGTGTGCTCATGGGATTTTCATTTTCACACAAGATGACCAAATGCATCAAGCAAAGATATTGCATCAAGATTTTGGTGATACTCAAGCTCAAACCATCCAGAAGACTGAGTAGGCTTTGATGATAATTCCATCACCACAAACTCAGATCAAGGAGTGATACAATTACTTCCAACATGGTTGCACCTCAGTGGAGAGTGAAGCACACTCAGGTAAGCCATTCACAAGCCAAAATGGGGACCTAACTTAGAAGGTTCAGTAAATAAGAAATTGCTCATGAAGTGGGAATAGACAGAGAATCAATGCATTCCATTTAAATGGAGGATTTGTGTATGCAGAAAGTGTCAACAAAATTCATCACCAAGGTACTGGCAGAGCAGCAGAAGGAATTCTGCATGGAAATCATTCAGAACAAGCAGGACTGTACAAACCACGACCTTAGCTTCATGAAGACCATCATCACTGGTGATGAGACATGGGCTTATGGCTATGATCTGAAAATCAAGTTCCAGTCTCCCCAATGGAAACATCTGTTATCACCAAGAACCCATGAAAGAACAACAGGTTCATAGCAATGTGAAGGTAATGGACCTCTTTCTTTTAACCCTTGTGGTATTGTGTCTCATGGATATGCACCACAAGACCAGACAATCAATAAGGAGTACTACCTGAAGGTGATACATCACTTTTTATAATGCTGTGCATTGAAAGCAGCTGGACATGTGGACAGCAAAGAATTTACAATTTCACAATGACAATGCGCCAGCTCATTCTACTCATTTAATTCAAGCTTCCCTAATCACAAACAACACATAACTTGTTTGACAGGCTTCCTACTCTCCCAGCTTGGCACCATGTGACTTGTGGCTATTCCCCAAACTGAAAAAACATGCTGAAAGGGAGGCGATTTGAGTTGTGAGAGGAAATTATGAAAAAAGTGACAGTAAAGCTCCATAGTATACCAGTGGCAGAACTCCTAGGAGAAGTGCATGAACTCTCAAGCGATATATTTTGAAGGTGATTAAATAAAATTAGGAAAATGTATAAACAATTTTTTTATGCCCAAAGGTTGGATACTTTTTGAATTCACCTTGTAGTATAAATAACAAGAAACAGTTGACATATGTATTGGATTTGTTCCTTCCTTATAGTAAAACAAGCATTTATTATTCAAACCAATGAGAAAGAGAGCCTCTGCACAGTAATTTTCACTGCTAATAACAGCAGTCAAATCTCCCTCAGATTACTGCTTAACATATTTAAAAAAAGAAAAACATTAGAAAATGTAGTCCTAGATACACAAAATGATTAGATGACTGTCTTGAATATGTTTGATCATAATAGATTTGCTTGATTAGGTTTAATATGTGTGTGTGGTGGTGGTGGGGAGGGTAAACAACTCACAATTATTCTGCAACAGAGAAAATCTGATTGTTAATTAATTGATTAATTAAAAACAATGACGATGATGATGATTTATCTTACATGCATCATTATTTTATTTACAACATTGTAATCCTGACAAGCATAATAATTACTTGTCATTTAAAAGTAAATGATATCAATGAATATGCAGTGAAGTTTATCCTAGGGATCTTAGTTGGGTTAGATGTGTTTCTTACTCTATGATATAAGAAGCAGAGCAGGTTTTAGTACAGCAAGATTTTACTGCTTTAGTTATTTCAGATTTGATCATTGTAATGTGACACGAAAGCAGCTTTAGTAATTGACAAGATTCAGGGTCAAATGCTATCACCTTTCTACATGATGCCTCATTCTTTAATTACTTCTACAAACTGGACGCTCAGAATTCAAAGAACCAACTAAGTTCACATGTCTTCTGATGGGTGTTGATCTAATTACAGGCAAATATAAAAACCCAAACCTGTACAAATAACATAGAAGCAGACACATTACATATTGCACAGATATTCATAACGAAAGTTAGAGAGAAATCAAACCTTTGTTGAAGTGAATATAATGTAAAGAATTGAAAGATATCCTGTACGTTGCTGCTACATTTCTTTTGGAAATGCTATCTATAACAAAATGTCATATTGAAATCTCAAAGTATGAAAATAAATACTGTAATGCATTTAGTTTGATAGTCTTTTATCACTATTAACTTACCATCCTACTTTACAGATTTTAATTCCCCTTACTCACTGTCAAAAGGGTTGTCTCATTTGAATAGCTGACATTTATTACCAGATTTTCACAATAAATAAATAAATAAATAAACTTGTAGGTTTATATTTTGACTTGCACTACCATTAGTGCTGAACTTGTCTATTTTTGCCACTTAATATATTTTTCCATACTATATAGCATGTGTATTACATTTTAATTCTAGAAACATGCAATCAGACAGTTAAAAGAAAAAAAATAGAAAGTAAATCTCTCAACCAATCAACTCCTTGACATTTATATCTTTGTGATTTTCCATTTTTGATTCTCTAAGAACATAGGAAAAAAAAAAAAAAACTACAAGTTTAATTCTAAAGAACACAAGTAATTTCACCATGTCAAATTGTGAATAATTCTGCAATATCATATTTATGAAATTTCTTATTCACCGACTAAACTTTATCTTTATATTTTATACCTGAATATCATATCTCATGACTGTATCTATGCACATGTTAAAAACTGAGCTAATGCCAATATAGAGACTGTGAGTTCAATTGTGCAGATGTTTATTGTTTGTGAGTAAGGCAATTCTGAATTACTTTAGTTCACCAGTTATATTGTAGAAAATGATAGGAAAAAATAGTTCAAACATGACTTCAGCATGGAAACTTTATATGAGATAGGTGCTTGCATTCTTGACATAATATGCTTGGAAATTGAGATAAATTAAAGTTACACATGAAGAAATAAGAATAATCATTAGTTAAATGATTAATTCTGATCAACTATCACTGAATGCATTGCTTAAGCAATGCATTTATGGATAGTTGATAGGTTGGATGTGGTGCTGATAAAAGAACAATAACTCTTGAAATATGCATATACAATTCATAAGGGAAATTTCTATTCCCAAGAATATAATTATACGTTTATATTTATATTTATATAATGCCCCTTATATATATATATATATATATAT
>NC_068992.1:34680870-34688792 GCF_001194135.2 Octopus bimaculoides | reverse complement strand
ATATATACACACACACACACACACACACACACACACACACACACAAGTGTGTATATGTTGGATGACCAACAAATTGTGAGTGAAATTTGGTACATGGAAATTGTGAGAGGAAACACCAGGGGAAGCAGTGTTTCATAATGGCAGAGGCATAGATATATATGATGCCCTGACCAATGCAATGAAATGTTTCCTACCTCTTTATGATTCTAGAAAACCAAAGTCTTGACTTCTACTTGGGATAAAGAAAATACCGGCATATCAAATTGCATACTGACAAACATGCAATGGGTTTGACTGAATCCAAGACTGGGCAGTATGGTGTCAAAGACAGGTTGTTACCAAGCAAAGTATACACCTTTTCACATTAATGATAGATCAGAGAGAGAATTAAAAGCAGCTTTAATAATGTATGCATTATCGATATCACACACTTATCATATAATGTGTTGGTGCATCTCAGGCAACATGGTTGGATATTAGTAAAATAACAGGGTAACTCTATTAGTAGGATAGGTACAGAGGAAAGTAAGAGAAAACAAAATAAAGTAAAATAATATAATATATAATATAGGTTGTAGAGTGCAAGGAAATTTAATCTTCAGTAGTGAGTTGATGGGGTTGATGGATATAAATTTTTTTTTAAAAGTTCATAGACATAAAAGTTTTGAAGGTTCATGGATATGAAAGTTTAAGGCTATTTAAAATGTTTGTGGATATAGAAGTAGGTATAAAAGTAGTTATGTAAATAAATGGATTAGACAGACAGATAGATGAGTTAATAGATAAGTAGATAGATGAATAGATAGAAAGATAGTTTACCCCAAATCTGTTGTGTGACCTGAAGTGAGCCTTGTTACTGGGTGTTATAGCTTATTTACTCAGTGTTTTTGAGTCGATGAATCTTCATCAGATTTTTGTAATCTTTATTTTCTGCTTTTGTCAAGTTTGAAGAACCCTTGATTTGAAAGCACTAACTAAATAAGCTATAACACACAGCAACAAGGCACACTGAAGATAGCATGCTACATGTAAGATATATTATTCTCCTATCTACCTACTGAACTATGTATCTATCCACCTATCAATATGTCTATCTATCTATATATCTATCTATCTATCTACCTACCTGCCTACCTGCCTGCCTGCCTGCCTACCTGCTTGTTTGCCTGCCTGTCTGTCAACCAACCAACCAAACTGCCTAGCTCTCCATCTATCAAGCTATCTACCAATCAGTCTATCTGTCTGTCTGTCTATCTATCTGTCTGTCTGTCTATCTAGCTATCAACCCATCTATATCTACCAACCTACTTTTATACCAATATCTATTTCTACAAACCTTTTATATACCCTTAAACTTTTAAAGCTTTACATCCATAAACCTTTAAAGCTTTTATATATACAACTTTTAAAGAATTTTTTATATCCATCAACTTATTACAGATTGAACCTCCTTGTACTCTACAACCTTTATTGTATTCTATGTTGTTTTATTTTATTTTATTTTATCTAATCTTCCTCCCTTCATCGTATTGTTATTTTATTTATATTTTATTTTCTCTCATCTTCTTTCCTGCCTGTCTTACTAATCTTGTTACCCTGTTTTTTTCTAGAAACTTACTGTATGTATTTTGAGTATGTGCTCATTACTTGTGGGTTAGCATCTGGATATTGATATTGTGCTGTTTTTGCTGCTCTTTGAGCAGCTAATGAGCACATAATGTACTAGAGTCCCACAGCTAATGAGCACATAATGTACTGGAGTCCCACAGCTAATGAGCTCATAATCAAAACACATACAGCAAGTATATGACATCAAAAATTCTTACATTATTAGAGCTGTTTATAATTCAAAATTTTATTTTATTTTATGTTACCTGTGCAATGTTGTTGCAATCAGCAGATAGACTCTTTTTGCATATATGCCTGAGATTAGTGATTGTAGTTTGTCCTGAGGTGACTTAAGCACATGATGTCAAAGAGCTGTAAAAACAGCAAAATATCAATATCCATCATCTTTGATTTTTCTACAAGGTGAGTTGTCTCATTTGATGTATTCAGTGCTTTCCAACACTTGGCATCTTAAAGGGACTTTTCTCTTTGACACTATTCTGCAGCTAATGACTGTATAATCAAAGTACATACATTATGTGTCATCAGTAATGATTATATGTGTGCGTGTGAAATTAAGAATTGGAATCAAACATCTTAGTGCCTATATCTACAAAAAGAAAGAAAAAAATTAATTTACAGTTGGCGACTAATGACAACTTTAAGTTTTAATATTGTAAACATCTGTTAGTACTTCTAATCAGTCTTTTTCAAATCTTTAATATTTTAATTTCTTACTTAGTGAGAAATGAGAAGCTCACACTTTTTTAAAGAAGTTGGATATTACTTCATTAAATCCAATTATAGTTTGGAGCTATGTTCATTGATTATTTCTAAAATCATATTCCAGATATGGATATTAGCCTCATAGCTATTATTTCTATTTACATGAATTGGTAACTTCTACAAGAAGGAAATAATCAAAGGTTGTGTGTGTCTCTATGGTATGAGGATGTCCCCTCTAAACCATTAAGGACATAATTAAGAATATTACAGAAAATTGTATTTTTTGCCATTTAACTACGACAAATGAGTATAGTGAAGTCCATCTCTCTCTAAGTGATAGCTATAAGTGGTATGAAACTGAACATTGCAAGCTAATTAAACATTTATCAATCCACATGAGTGTCAGAGTGATATGTTCTTCCTAGTCTATCTAGAACTATGTGGATGAGCCCTCTAGGAGTTAAAGTTTTTAACTAAATACATAACCAAAGTATCAGGGGCAAGATACAAAGTGCTGACCTTTGAAGTAACTTCAGTTTCCTATTGTTTTACTGTCCATTCTTTCTTTAGAGAATGTATCAGTCCACAAAAACATATATCATTGTGTTAGAAATTAAATCTTATTTTGCAAATAAAGTTTTCTAAGCTCACTTCTAGTGCAAACACACACAAACACACACACATGAAATAGTGTAGCTAAGGGTCTCAATGTATCATCTCAGGGTTTCTCAACATCAGTTATCAGGCAATTGGTTAAAAAGTTTTTGAAGCTTGTTTATGTAAACTGGTTGCAGTTATGCAGTTCTATGCGATAACAATTTGGCTGGAAACTATAGATTCCATACATCTACCTATTAATGCATAAAAAAGTGAAATATTTCTTTAGAAAATAAATTTCTATAAGTATTCTATGATGAACTTAGAAAAATTCATAAATGTATAATGTATAAAAATTAGGAAAAGAAAAGATATCTTTCTGTAATTAACATACAAGTTCTTCTGAGAAGTAAGGAAATTATTTTAATAATGTAGAAAGTGAATAAAATATACTGTTTTGTTTATAGGCATGTATAGATAACAGAATAAGTAGAATGAGTAAATAAATAAATTTATCTCATATATTAAACTATATTTGACTCTTTATAGCAAGAAAGATATTTAAAAATGTATATATTTTAGCTTAAATGATTATAGTTTATGAGTATACAAGCGTTTGGGTATCCTGTAGTGAAATCAAAATGCACACTTATATATGTATAATGCACAAGTATAGATTTGTAGTAAGAAGTATTCTTCCTAATCATATGATTCTAGGTTCAGACCTAGTGTGTGGTACTTTGGGTAAATGTCTTTTACTGTAGCCTCATAACTTAGATTGTAGACAAAAGATATTTGAAATATTTGAATAAGTACGAGGCTTGATAAATAAGTACTGGGGTCAATGCACTTGACTAAAACCTTTCAAAGTGGTGCTCCAGCTTGCCCACAGTCCAGTGACTGAAACATGTTAAAGATAAGAGATATGTATGCATGTGCGTGTATGTATGTATGTATGTATGTATTTGTGGCATTTCCGTTATAATTGCAATGCATGCCTGAAATTTTAGAGTAAAAAAAAAATATATAAAATATGGCAGAAAACACAAAAAGCAATTACAGTTTTACAATAGAAAACAACTCTAGGTTAGAAAGAAAATCTTGTCACATTTTTGACATGATCTCATCGAGAGTAATTTTCAATTCATACACAAAAATTTGCATTAATTTTTATATTCAAATATTTTTTCTTTCTTTTCTGATTAATTCATACCAGAGTGGTTAAATACATATTGATTTTATTCTTTCAAAATTGATTTAGACCAGACAGTACATGTTATTTGGATTCAAAAGAGACAGTTTAGCAATAGAAGTGGCAAGAAATATTTGTACTGTCAACAAAAATGTAGCTTTGATTGTTTAGACATGCTAGCAATGACTTGACCAGTTTCATTCCTGCTGTTTTTCTTTCACAGGTTACTCTTGGTCTGGATGACCAAGTTCTGTCAGTATTAAGCTTCTGAAAACCATAGTTGAGGAAAATTCCAAGCAAGCTGCATGAGAATTAGCAGGATACATGTCTAATCTTGGTCAAAATGCTTCTCAGAGTTGTCCTCTGCTCATCATTGAAGAGTAGATTTGCTGTAGAACCTCTCCTGGCTAAGATCATCACAAGTAATGAAAACCGAGTTCTCTATATTATATCAAATAAAAATAACAATGGTTAAGTTCACATGGAAAAGGAGGATTCATCTCCACACCAGAACTATACCCTGATAAATTTATGCTCTGTGTTTGATTGTCAATCATGGAGTGTTAAACCAAAATGAAACTGTTAATTTAGAGAAGTCTTGTGGTCAGTTGGAAGCGTTACACAAAGTTTCCAGAAAAAGCACCCATCATTGGTCAGTTGTAAAGGGGTGTTAATCTTACTCAATAATGTAAGTTAATATATTGCCCAAGTCACCCAGGAAAGGATGGCACTAAATGTGGATGTTTTTTTCTTATCCTCCTTACTCTCCTGACCTTGTTCTATCTTTTCAGATCACTGCAACATTATATAAAGGAAAAACAGTTTATCAATTGTGAAGAAGTTAAAAAAAATGATATTGAGTGTTTCTTTGTTTTGAAAGCTGAAGGATCAACAATTTACCAAATAGATGTGATTATGTTATCATAATGAGGGGAAATATTATCTTGATTAAATATCTCAATTAAAACTAAAGAAGCATTTGTTTTTTTCTTTTCAAGCGACAGGATTTTTTTCCAACATAATACAACCAATAATTCATTATTATTTTAACACTTTAAATTACTTTGTTGGTCTTTGAAGTTATTTTCTCGTTTCTTTGGGTGGATTAATAAATAAGAGGCCTAACTTCTATCCTGTTGGCTTGTACTAATTTAATACTTACATTAGTAGTCAATGGCAGTGAATTTTCTTCAGTGAGCTGAAACAATTTTATCTACTTTCTTTCAATAAGAGAAAATGTATTGTTGATGATGGAAGGCCTATTTCGATTGACATTAAACTTGATGAAAATAAACAAAAGAAAGATGTATGAGAAAGTTTTACTCAGAACTACATGTAACTTACAAATAGTTATGTAGAAATGTTTCTGATGATAAATTGTACTGTCGGCAATGTCTACCATTTTCAAATGAAAATTCAGTTTGGAGTTCTGTAAATAAAAAATATGACAATTTAAATAACTTGCATGCTGCAATCACTCACTGTTATCTGTATATGATTCTATGTTGATTTTAAACTACTTGGAAAAACAGGTAGAATCGATTTAGTGCTTGACAAGCAGAAAGCATTTGCTATTAGTGAACAATATGGAATTGGGAGTTTGTGCTCTCGATAAAAGTGAGTTATTTGAAAATAGGGGTAACTATACTGAGTTAACCTTCTGCACCACTAAATTTGATGGATAATTGCAAAAGCCTTTAAAAATAAAACTGCTCCTGTTTTGAAAGGGTTGTCATCAACTTTTCAGAACAATCTAATCCATTCACTTACTACCATTCTTCAGGACCAAATGAAAAAAGAGATTACAGAATTTATGTGTATTGTTATCTTAATAGATGAAACTTCTGACATAAGTTGCTTGTTTCAGCTGTCATCTAGTGTGCACTATGTTGATAGAAATGGACAAATTTGTGAAAGATTTCTAGGGTTCACTGACATTAGCGAAGATAGAAGTGGTCAGGTTAGTTTGTATTTAGCTTTAAATAATTTTGGATGAGTTAGGCATTCTAAAAAATTAGTTGCTCAAACATATGATGGTACTACTGCTATGGCAAGCATGTTTAATGATGCTCAAGCAATAATTAAGTGGGTGGAGGGAGAGAGAGGCTATTTTTTTGTACTGTTATGTCTGACAAATTCATCATGTTTTAAGCTTTGGTTACGTTAAACTTCTTTTTATATTAAGTAGTCTACCATCACTTTTAGCAGCTCCACAAAGCAAACGTCTTTACTTGATAATTATGTGGGGAAAAACTTTCTAAATCCTAGTCCAACATGATGGAACTATTCATTTCATTTGGCGGCAACTGTGAGATAGAACACAGAAAACATAAACAATCTGTTTGATGCTACCCTGGAAAATCTTAAAAACTTTGATGGCAAAATGAAAAATGCTGTAAGATGATTTTCAATTGGTCTCAAAAGATTCGAAAATTACGCGCGCGCGCGCGCATATGTACGCAATAATTTGAAGTGACAAGACAGAGTTGGAACCAATATTATTTGCTTTATTCTTTGTAGTTATGTAAGAAAATGCCTTTTGTTGATGTTACAGAAGATATCCATGTGGAATATTACAGTACTGGTGATATCTTGAATCAGCCACATTTTTAGGGGGAAAAAAAAAAGAATTTTGTTTCAAGCTATCAGGAACTTGCACTTTGTTGGTAATTCTGCTCAGCTTGTCCATTTTCTCAAATATATTCAACAGACTGTCAACTTAATTTGCTGCAGCACTCAGATCTTTTGGTTTTGTCCATAAGCATAAAAACAAGAAAGCATCTGTTTTGATCGCATCCTGTCAGCGCATAATCCAGAGCTTATCTTCAGAAAGTATACTGAATCTAAAAATCTTAACTGTCAATGCTTTCACTTACCTCGGTTCCACAGTCATCAACATTATCATCATCATTTAATATTCGTTGTCAATGCTAGCATGAGTTGGACAGTTTCACCGGGCTGGCTTGCTGGAAGGCTGCACCAGACTCCAGTTTTATTTGGCATGGTTTTCTATGGCTGTATGCCCTTCATAATGCCAGCCACCAGCATGGGTGCCATTTGTGTGACACCAGTATCTGCCATGACTGTGATTTTGCTCGACTTGATGGGTCTTCTTCTCAAGCATGACCTAATGCCAAAGGTCTCAGTCATTGCCTCCTTGAACTCAACCATTTTGCCTCCATGATGCCCAATGCTCGAAAGGTATTCTTTTCATGCCACCAACACAGTTCCAGTTACCATAGCTATGATTTCACTTGACAGGTCTTCTCAAGAACAGCACATCACCAAAGTCTCAGTCACTAGCCATTGCCTCTGTGAGGCTCAAAGTTTGAAGATCATGCTTCACCACATTGTCCCATGTCTTCCTGGGTCTATCTCTACCACAGGTTCCCTCTGCAATTATAGATTGGCATTTCTTTATGCAACTATCCTCGTCCATATGCATCACATGACTATACCAGTGCAGTTGTCTCTCTTGCACATCACATCTGATGTCTAACTTTTCTCTCAAGATGCTTACACTCTGTTGAACATGCACACTGACATTGCACATTCAGCAAAGCATACTGGCTTCATTTATTTCAGGCCTACACATGTCCTCAGGTGTCATAGCCCATGTTTCACTGCCATGCAGCATAACTGTTCTCACACAGGCACCAAACAATCTCCCTTCTACTCTGCGAGAGAGGCCCTTTGTTGCCAGTAAGGGTAGGAGCTCTCTGAACTTTACCCAGCATAATCTTATCATAGATATGCTCTTGGGGCATCCACCTAAATAACAGAAGCTACCTCTAGCTTG
>NC_068992.1:34674861-34680847 GCF_001194135.2 Octopus bimaculoides | reverse complement strand
GGCAGTTGATGGAGTCTATTTTCTGCACATTTACACCGTTTATTGTACCTGTGCATCTTCCACACACAAAAGCTAGTTTCCCTGTTAACCTTCCTCTGATATTGCTGCACCTATTATGTGTCCAAGGCTTACACCTGGTGCATCTTATGGAGTTGCTATCTACACCTTTTCTACAGATTGAGCAGAGCCATCTACCTGAAGGGATTTGTGATATGTCTGCCTTCCTACTTACTAAGACTTTGGTTTTGCTAGGTTAACTCTAAGGCCCCTCAATTCTAAACCTTGCTACCATACCTGGAACTTCTTCTCTAGTTCAGGTAGTGTTTCAGCTATAAGAGTAAGCTCATCAACATAGAGGAGCTCCCAGGGGCAGCCTGTCTTGAATTCCACTGTTATTACCTGGAGGACTATGATGAACAAGAGGGGGATGAGTACCAATCCTTGGTGAACCCTTACTCATGCCCTGAATTCTTCACTGTACTCATTGCCAATCCTCACCATACTGGTAGCATTCCTGTAGATAGCTTGTACAGCTCTTACCAACCACTCATTTATCCGTAGCTTCTGCATTGACTACCAGATAACAGATCTAGGGACCCTGTCAAAGGCTTTCTCCAAGTCAACAAAGACCAAGTACAGAAGTTTATGTTTGGCTATGTATTTCTCCTGCAGCTGCCTTACCAGAAGTATAGCATCAGTGGTGCTTCTCCTTGGCACAGAACCAAACTGCATCTTATCTAAGCTAATTATCTCCCTAATTAGTTGGGCTATGACTCTCATTGTAACATTTTATCACCTGATCCAGCAATTTGACACCTCTGTAATTATTTCTGTCTAAGGCATCACCTTTACTTTTGTAGCAGTTGACTATGGTGCTGCTACACCAGTCATTGGTTATGACTCCTTCATGAACCACCTGATTTACAATATGGGTTACAAGATCATAACCCACACCACCAAATATTTTAAGCATCTCAGCGGTGATTCCTGATGTGCCAATGGCTTTTCCTGTCTTCATATCCTTAATTGCTTTATCTACCAGTGAACTGTCAATTTTGGTAGCTAGTAACTTCAGTTGGGTTGCTCTCCTCCTCTCACTCATTCTCTGTGTTCAGCAGTCTTTCATAATGGAATTTCCAAGCCTCTTTCTTTGCAGAATTATCACATGCAAGTGCACCATCATCCATATGAACATATTTCTCTCCTATGACATCACGATTTTCTCTCACACACTGACTTGCAATCCAAAACACTTCAGTTCTTTGGTCCTCACATCGTTGAACAAAGGCAAACCTTCTTTTCTGCTTCTCTCTTGGCTAGATGTACTTGTCTCCTAGCATCCCTTCTGACAATCTGATAGAGTTCCCTGCTACCCTCATTCTTCCAGGCCTATTTCTTTGCTCTAATGGCCCTGTCTACCACATTGTTCCACCACCAAATTACCCTAGGTCTGGCTGGGACTTTGCATCACCCATAGATTTGGTCTGTAGCACTCAGCAAGCTGTCCCTCAGGAATTCCCAGTTGCCCTCTATGTCACAAGTCTTTTGCTCCTCCTTTCATCAAATTTCTTAGTTACGATATCCCTAAATCTCTGACCATATGAAGGGTCCTTAAGCTTCCAAATCTTTCTTTTCCAGATTGATGTACTTCTTGGCATCTTTCTGGCATGGAGTCTAAAGTCACTAATGACTAGTGTATGCTGGGGGTGGGTACACCCTTCACCAGGAAGGATTTTTCTATTTAGGAGCAACCATGCATCCCGCTGTCTGTTGAGAATGTAGTCGATCTGGATAGCACAGTCACCTGATTGGTTGGTTATGAGATGGCTGGCTGGCTTCTTGAAGTTGATGTTGCAGATCAAAAGGTTATTTGCATCACAGAACTCCAGTAGCCTGGTACCCTCTTCATTTCAGGAGCCAATTCCATGGCCACTGTGCACACCATGGAAGATATCAGGCTGCCGTCCAACATGCCTGTTGAAATCCCTAGCCATGAAAAGGAGATCATTGTCATTCATCTTTGAGGTAGCCTTCAGAAGAATATCATAAAAGTAGTCCTTCTGTTCATTTGGTAGGCCTGCTTGAGGGGCATAGGCAGAGATAATTGTCACTATACTACTCTGTAAGACTAGCCAAAGTTTAAGCACTCTATCACACACTCTGACTACCTCTCTGACCTTACCAACCATTTCTCTGTAAGAAGTATGCCCACACCACCTGCCCCATCACTGTTACTTTCCCAGATTTTATACTTATATGTCTTGCCTGTAAGGAACCTGGCTGAAGCTCCTCTCCACCTTACCTCTTGGATACAACATACATCAACACACCTCCATTCAAGCATCTCAACAATCTTGCTAGACCTACCTTTCAATGTGCCTACATTGATAGTGCAACTCTGAAAACTGGGAAAGGGACGTGGAAGGGAACATGGGAAGGAGTGATGTTATTCAGCACCTGAAAAAATGGTTGCCGTGGTCATCTTGTTTCTTTATTACCCACAAGGGACTAAACACAGATGGGACAAACAAGGACAGACAAAGGGATTAAGTCGATTACATCAACCCCAGTGCGTAACTGGTACTTTATTTATCGACCCCAAAAGGATGAAAGGCAAAGTCGACCTTGGCGGAATTTGAACTCAGAACATAATGGCAGACGAAATACCGCTAAGCATTTCGCCCGGTGTGCTAACGATTCTGTCACATCAGTTGTTCTTGTTTTAACCTATTATCATTCAAACATGTTAAAAGTTGTAACGCCTATTGCCTATTTCTGGGAATACAATATAAGCATTGTTAATATAAGTGTTATGAGTGTTGTAAACATAAATGTTACTGCTACGAATATAATAGGTCAAAGTTTAAGTTAAGTAAATGAGCTGCTACTGGTTAATTCATTATCTATAGACAGAAAGAGGAAGGTAGGCTGGAGGGACAGAGGTATGCAAGTCTTCTAGTACAGAATTGAGGTAGAGCCCTGTCAGCGTTTCTGATCTAAGAGAAGAGATTTCCAGTATTGGTGGTGGGGGTGGAAATGGGTGGGCACATTGTGAACAAGCAATGGCCAGCATCCTCACACACAAGATATATAGAGAAAGATAGCAGTAAGGGACTTGAAGCTTTTAGTGAGGCGAGGGTCATAGCAAAGTATGGAAACACGAGAGACATGTAATGCAATTTGAAAAGTTAATGAAAAATTTAAAGAATTATAAACCCCCAAAAGTTATTTTAACTCAAAATATATGTTAGTGTAACATGTAAGCATGTTAGTATTACAAGTATTACAAGTTAGATATTACAAGTATTACAAGTATTACAAGTATTACAAGTTAGATAAGAAAATGATGAGCAATTAAAAGATCAAGAAATTTCTTAAACTTAGCTGGACATTTTGTGTGATACAATAGAATCAACACACAGTGGAGCAGAAATGTGAGACTTTGGAAAATCTGAGAGTTCTTTAAATAGTTTACAATCGGAAATGGCCAGCATCACCATTGCAAACAAGCAATGGCCAACATCACCATCACAAACAAGCAATAGGCAGCATTGCCATCGCAGACAAGCAATGGCCAGCATCCCCATCACAAACATGCCATGGCCAGCAACACCATCGTAAACAAGCAATGACCAGCATTACCATCGTGAACAAGCAATGGCCAGCATTGCCACACACATGAGATTCAGAGAGAGGTAGTAGTAAGGGACTTGAGGCCTTTAGTGAGGTGAGGATAATAGCATAGTATGGAAACACAAGGGATATGTAATATGATTCAAAAAGTTATGACAAATGAAATTAAGCTTGATAAAGAGATTAAAACACGCACAAGAAAAGCAAGCACAAATTTTGGGCAAAGTTATGAGAGGATTTGGAATACATTGGAATGCTTCAATTAAGACAAAAATTGAAATATATAAAATAATTGTTTTAACTACTCTCTTATATGAGGCAGAGTCTTGGACACTTTATCGAAGACTATTCAACTGATTGATGTGTTTATCAAAAACATTGATCAATTAAATAACTTTCACATGAGTTGCCTGAAATGAACATGCAAGATCAAATGGGATGACAGAGTGAAGAACAGTGATATTCAGTGAATGTGATATACCCTTAGAATTGAAGTTTTCCTGAGTAGGGCTCAACTGAGGTAGTTTAGTCATGTTTTATGAATGTGCAATGATAGGGCAAATTGAAAATATTCAGTGGAGTGTTGGTAGATCATTACTATGGTATAATGACAAATTAAGGGATAATTGAAAATGCCTGAACATGAGTGTGTAATTTTGAGGATGTTGCAACAACCAAAAGGATTGGAGTAGTCAATGTTATACAAAACTTGCAAACTTTAAAGCACAGTGTCATTCTTCATAGCATGCTGTGTAAAAAAAAACAACATATCACTAAAATTTTTATTATCTTGCAAACTATCATTGCCCTGATTGAGATTTTGCAGCCAGGTAAAATGTTAACATAACTAGCCATTTCTGTAGCTACACTGCTCAAAATAATATCAGTTTGACATGTACACTCCATGAACATCTTTGTGAAACATCCACAAGACTAAAGATACACATTTCTGAAGTCGGATGTAGAGAGTTTGTTGGCGACAGTTGCTATCGTTAGGCCTAACTCATCATAAAGTATATACCACTATGACCGATATCCAAACTACAGTGGAAAAGGGTAGCCACTGGATTTGGTTAAAAAGAAACGATGAGCGATGGCTAGAAGAATATTGAGCTTTATTTGATGACCAGTCAATCTAGCAAGTGGGGTCTGATATCAGTGGGGTGGGGTGGCAGTGTGTATTGATGCTGTCGAGAGGTAGGCCCTGAAATGACATGCACTCTCTCCTGATGACCCCATACACTTGCTGGCTTCTGGTATGTAGAGCTCTCAACTGGTAGCACTTGCATATGCAACTTGTTTGCAAAAATCTACTGTAAATAACAAACATAAAATGAATTACTTTATCGTATTTATATGTGGATAACCAGTTCTGTATCAGTATCATTTTACTAGTATTGTGTTTGCTTTATAATTTTGTGATGTATTTTTTCAGTCCTTGAGTTTCTTTGAATATTGTTAGTTTTTTATCATTTCAAGTTGACTAGAATTGTTTGGTCTTTAGTGAACATCCACACCTCATTTTTTATGTGTTTTCATCATCATCATATATGCAGTTCTGAGTTTATCTCTATAGATTTTCAATAGGATTCCGAGCAATAATTTATAAAAAACAAAATGGTTTTCAAAACTTCAAAATATGATTACATATCAATATTCGATTGGTTGCTGAAGAATATTACTGAATGCATCACAATTTCATCTGTTGTATATTTAACATGCTCAAAATATGTGATATATTAAGTTATTCACACCAAACGTATGAGATGTTTCCACATCTACATTAAACACACACACACACACACACACACACACACACACAAGCACACATACTTGTTACGTAAATAAGAAAGGTGGTTTTTTAAATTAAGTTTTAATGCTGATGAATAAAATGAATTATTTTCGTTTTGATATAGCCATTTTCCAGAGTATGGCAAATCCATTATAAAGAAATTAAACTACATTATTTTCCAACTCATGGCTTTGGTATACCCAGAAAGACAGTTGCATATTACAAAAAAAAAAAAAGTAAGAAAGAAGTGACAACAAAAAAAAGAGCCTGAGGAAATGATTAAATTCTTAATAGAATCCAGGGATAAATGTATTAAAGAATTAGGGTGGTTGCTGATAGATACACATTTATTATTAAAAAAATCATATATATATAGCAAATAACTGTTATTAAAGAAAACCTGTTGTACAAACACATATCCTCATGCACACATCCATGTACATCTATATGCATGAAGGCATCTACACATGTATATATGTAAACACACATATATAGATATGAATATACTCACATGCAGGGGTACATCTATCTATCTATCTATCTATCTATCTATATATATAT
>NC_068992.1:34673963-34674829 GCF_001194135.2 Octopus bimaculoides | reverse complement strand
ATATACAGGGATTAGCTTGAGTTGCTTCTCCAACATACTGAAAATTTAGAAATAGCAGTCAAAGAACTACTGATTCCAAACTACAATTTTTTTCTCTAACGGATGGCGATATTTATGGCACACACAGAACAAAAAACAGAAGAGAAAAGCAAAAACAAACCTGCCTTTAGTTAATTGGGTACGACGTTTCAGGGTTAAGGGTATGAAGTTACCCTATTCCGATCTTCAGCTCCAATATTCTAATAAATCTGAAAGTATCTGATAAAACTCGTGAATTTTGACCATGCGACATGAAGACCACGTGAGGCAGGCACTTACAAATTTATCGGCTAGTGAGTTCAAAACACTTCACTCCAAAGGATTTTTTTATACGGGACTATTTGTGACGCACATAGAATAGATGATTCTTTGGAGTGATCATAATTTTAAAAAAATTTTATTACTCCTAACCAAACTAAGCTTATTATTCCTAACATCCCTATCTACTCTAACCTCACCAGATTCAGGTTCAACATAATAAACCTTGTCTTTAAAACCAGCCCTATTTAGAGCTTCATTATAAAAAGGAGCTTCATTATCGAAAACAACACGATTAGCTGATAACTTAGAAAGCCTAATCGAAATATTTCTAACTAAATTATCAATAATACTTCTAGGGTGGTTACTCCATCTACTTATATATTTCAAATTAGTAGACGGTTTATGGTACGGTCTATACGTATCATTTTTTATATCAAGTGTCATATCTAAATAATTAGCTAGCGAAATATCATCATCGTAAGTGACACTCATTCCCATCCTATTAAAAAATCTAGATAACCTACCTTTAAGTCTCTGCAAACATTGGGTAGAATAATTCCTTATAT
>NC_068992.1:34671356-34671778 GCF_001194135.2 Octopus bimaculoides | reverse complement strand
ATATATATATGTATGTATATACTTTTGGAGTGGTTGGTGTTAGGAAGGGCATCCAGCTGTAGAAACAATGCCAATTCTGTTTGGAACCTGGTGCAGCTTACCAGTTTTCAGTCAAACCATCCAGCCCATGCCAGCATGGAAAACAGGCGTTAAATGATGATGATGAGGAGGAGGATGATATATGGGCATGTGAATATGTAGATGCATGGCCGAGTGATTAGGCTATAAAAACACGACTGGGTGGTGCATTTTCTTATTGGTTAAGGTAATTAACTTCAAAATACATCAATTCATTCAGCTGAAAATTAATTGTGTCTGCTGCAGAGTGCTTTCAAACCATTAGGCAAAATTTGCAATACATAATATCAACTGGTTGCTTGTAGTACACTGAAATATTAGGTGTGTATGTATGTGTGTATATA
>NC_068992.1:34669946-34671346 GCF_001194135.2 Octopus bimaculoides | reverse complement strand
TATATATATATATATATATCAGGGACATGCTGCCTTGGTAGGCAAGGTAGGCAGTGCCTACCTTGAATAAAATAGATTGACAGCAACATTTTCCTCTCATGCCAAAATATGCACCTAATTCAATAAAATCATGAAGGTTAGTCTTATTACTATGCATAAAATGCAAAATGTTTTATTTTTCGTAGATTTGCCCCTGCTTTTCAATCTCACTATCTAAGCTATGCATAATACTGCTGTAGTACATGTGCAACGTACATTTCTACAACACCATTTTCTTTAGGAGCAATAGAGGCAGAAATAGATCTGCCTTCAACTCAGTCGTGCACCTGTGTTTCACTTATTTTTGGTGTGCTCTACTACACAACAGTCACCAACTGCCAACCCTAAGTAATTACTGACGGCATGTGCCTGATATATATAAAAGTACCGCCCGACTGGCCTTCGTGCCGGTGGCACGTAAAAGCACGCACTACACTCTCGGAGTGGTTGGCGTTAGGAAGGGCATCCAGCTGTAGAAACTCTGCCAAATCAGATTGGAACCTGGTGTAACCATCTGGTTTCACCAGTCCTCAGTCAAATCGGCCAACCCATGCTAGCATGGAAAGCGGACGTTAAACGATGATGATGATGATGATGATGAAAAGGAGACTGTATGATTCCTGTGTATGAACAGTTATGCTACATGGCAGTGAAACTTGAAGTTTTGCTACTGGGGACATGCAAAGGCTTGAAAGAAACGAAGCCAGTATGAACTGTTAGATGGGTGAATGTCAGTGTACATGTACAACAGAGTGTAAGTGATGTGATAGAAATATTGGGGACAAGAGGCGTCAGATGTTGTGTACAAGAAAGAAGACTGCACTGGTATGGTTGTGTGATTTGTATAGACAAGGATGCTGTGACGAGAATTGCTGATCTCTAATTGTGGAGGGAACATGAGGAAGTAGTAGACCCAGGAAGTTGTGGGATGAAGTGTTGAGAAAGGAACTTCAGGCTTTGGGCTTCAAAGAAGAGATTGAGACTTCTGGAGGTTTGCTGTGCTTGAGAAGACATGTCAAGCTAACTAATATCATAAACATCCATACACACAGGGATGTCCTCTATGCCCCTCTTTCAGCTGAGAGGTCCTAGTCTTGCAGGTTTATGGGTGCTGGTGCCACACAAAAGTGCCTGTGCCAGGGTCATGTTAAAGCACTCATGCCAGTGTTACATTGAAAGCATCCAGTACAATGTAAAGTAATTGGGTTTAGGCAGGGCATCCAGTCATAGAAACCAAGCCAAACAGAAAATGGAACTGGGATAACTCAGTGGCAGACCAGCATAGAAAATAGATGTTAAATGATGATGATGATATAAAAATATTATATATTATATTATATTACAATATATATATATATATA
>NC_068992.1:34627861-34669217 GCF_001194135.2 Octopus bimaculoides | reverse complement strand
TATATATATGTATATACATACATACATTCACACACACACACAACTATAAGGATACATATATTCTTACAAAAACACATGCATAAAGCTAATGATGTTCTGGTGTGTATATGAGTATGCAAGTGTGTATATGCATATACATTTGCATGTGTAAGCAGATAGATTCATACATGTATATATGCAAAGAAATACACACACATATATTTATAATATTTATATCGTCATTATCATTTAATGTCTGCTCTCCATTCTTGTATGGATTGGACAGTTTAGCAGTAACTGACCAGCTGCCCAGGTTTCAGCTTTTTCTGTTTTGGCATGGTTTCTATGGCTGGATGCCCTTCCTATATTTCTTATACATATATATACGCACAATGGTGGCTCTGTGGTGAGAAGCTTACTGCCCAATCACATGGTTCCAGGTTCAGTCTCACTGCTTAGCAACAATGGGAAAGTGTCTTCTTCAATAGCCTTGGGCTGCAAAGTTTGTGAGTGGATTTGGTAGATGGAAATTGAAAGAAGCTCATCAAATATATGATGTGTATGTGTATTTGTGTCTTTGTGTTTGTGTTTGTCCCCCACCACCACTTGACAACTGGTGTTGGTTTATTTACCTCCCCATGACTTAGCTTGCACATCCTACATGCTGTTTGAGAAAATCATGCAAAAGTAAACAAGTACATATATGAGCATACAAATGTATAAATATTGACTGGCCAACTGATAGAAAGACAGACAGAGAGATCTTAGAGTACCTTTCTACATAAATTATTTAATTCTGTTTGAAAGTAGAACATTAATCAGTTTAACTATCATAAAAAATATTAGATTTGGTAAATTTGGATGAGATTAAGTGATGCAATATAATGATCATTGGCGTGCATTGTGAAGATGGCTTTCACCCTTGTTGATTTTTATTTGATGTCATGTCACTTTCACCTGCTATGGCAAATTGATCTCAGCTAAGTTTATTCCATGTATGGTTTCGCATATATTTAAATGATATTGATTCTAAAGCATTGAGTTTGAGTCTCAGAGTCATATTTGGCACCCAGTTTTTCTGTAATTTTGATGATGCACAACAGCCATTAGAAGAAGAATCTAGAATTATGCCTTCATCTCCTCTATTCAAAGGTTTTGTAAAACACAAGTTAGTATCATTTAAAAATTTTAAATACATCAGATAATAATTGTTTTTTTTCTTTTTTTATTATCATTACTCTCCACTATGAAAATCATCAATACAATATCAGCTATGTGATAACTCTTGATCAGAATAGATAAATCCTTATATCCCTTATATAGCTAATGTTTATTGATAACACTGAAATATGATAACATTTCAATTCATTCTTAATATGTTCTGGCAGATTTAAACTTGAATATTTGATTGCCACTGTGTTTTTTCTTTTTTTTTTATGCCAATGGAGATCACCTCATTCATTGGTGTAAAGGGACTTTGAGACACTACAGTTTTTCAACCTTGTTATAACCATGGATAATTCGTTTAATGATTCTGTTGATATGTAAAGCCTGAAGGAAAGGCCTGCAATTTTTTAAATCAACTCTACTGATAAATCAACTTTGCTTTATAGACAGAACATATTATGCCATCTTGTAACTTTTAATATAACTGCACTTCACTTACAAGGAGACCTTTCAAAATTAACTGCTTTTTGCTTTTTATTAAGAAACAATCCTTTAGGACATAGTGGTAAGTGTAGCTTTTTTTAATGTATGTCTTGTATAGCATCTTTTCTTTTCATATTGATACTCTTCAATAGTTGCTTGACTTCATGTGTTTCTTAATATATATGCATAGCTAGTAGACTGGAAAGAACGTCCTGTCACATTTCAAGATGTGAAGGAAACAAATGCTTCATTAGTCTTAATTTATGATATTGTCACAAGGTGTAGTTAAATGATGTCATGAGAGACATAGAATGAAGGAATTGAGATACTGGTGGCTGAGTTGGGACCTGGCTGTGCATAATGAATGCACAACACTCGTGAACATTTAACAGAATTTCATTTCACTGCATGAATATTTTCCCCGTTGGTTATGAATTAAAAATGTGACAACAAAGTTTACACACTGAAAAGGACGATTCTGTAGCTCTTACAAATAGTTACAAAGGCAGTGTAATTAAACTACCAAGACAGGAGAAAATATACACACTGGGTTCATGTTAGTGAACTAGAACTGCTGTCTAGGTTGAGTAAAGGTCATGAGATTGACTGCTGAAAGTAGCGAAATGAGAACGCGGTTAGCTTAGCTGCAGGCAGCCACAAAATGTGCCTGTTTATAAGCTTTGTAAAAGGAATGAAACAGATTCTAGAACAATGCGTCATTTGACATCTCGATGCTGATTGGTCCATAACCTGGCTGATCATATGTTTAAGCTATTGCAAAACTGAGAATTTACTTTGGCAATTTGTTGATTTGGTTCTGAACTTTGCTACAATATAATCCCATCTTTTAACAAATTTTTGATCCCTTGAGTGTAAAATTATTGGGTTTTGAAGCAAAGAAACCTTCAATATCATTATTAATCTATTTACAATTATTTACATATTTTCTTTCTAAATAATATTGCAATGACCTGAAAAGATGATTGTCAGATGAAGTAAGAAAAGAAGAGCAAGGAAGATGAGGCAAAACTTCCATATTTAGTGTCACAATGTTTCCCTGGGTTACTTGGCAATATGTCATTTCACATTATCATGAAAGAGTAATACCCGTTTATGGCTGACCAAATATGGGTGCTTTTCCTTCAAATTTTTGGGCAATGCTTTCAATTGGACATATGACATTTGCATTTATTGTTTCATTTTGGTGTAAGATTTCATAATACATGACAGCCTTCACATCCCACCAAACTCAGGGCCAAACTTGTTTTTTGAGGTGTAATCCTGGTTTGGGATATACCCCCACTTTCCATTGTGTGATATCCATTGTCATTTCTATTGGATATTATTACAAAGAATTCACTTTTCATCACCTGCAATGATTCTTCCTAGAAATGGTTTAGCAGCAAGTCTACTTGTCAATGTCAAGCAGACTTCAGAGAAACTGTCAGACGAAGAGGGACCCAAGTTTAAATGTGATTCTTAGTTCATGAAGGTGTTTTATAATCAAAGTGTGATTTGAATTTGACTGTTTTGCTTATTCCCAAGCAGTTTGCTTTAGATTTTCCTCATCTACCATTTTCAGAAGCTCAGTTTTGAGAGAACTTGATTGTCCAGATCAAGGGAAGTCTGCAAGAGAAAAAAAAATTCTCAACAAAACTAGCCACACCATCGTTGACATTCTTAAGGCTTCATTTCCATAGATAAATATCTCTTGCTGCTTCCATTGCTGAAGAATCTCCTTTAAATTTGTATAGTATCTAATATAGGGTCTGATCTAAACAAATTATCAACAGATAAAATTTATATGCATTTAACCATCAAGTTACAAAGTAATCTGCAAAGAAAGAAAAATACTTTGGAATGTAAAAATCCATGCTTATTTTAAGATGAGCATTGAAAATTGCCCTCTAAGTGGTCATATAAACAATACAATGAGACTACATACAAGCTCACACACTTTGTGTCTTTCTGACATATATAAGTACAAGCAAAGCTCTGTGGTTAAAAAGTTTGCTTTGCAAACATGTAGCTTCAATCTCACAGCACTTCACCTTAAGTAAGTGTCTTCTATAACAGCCTCTTGTGAATTAATTTAGTCTACAAAAAATCTGCCTGAAGGCTCATAATGTGTGTGTGTGTGTATGTGTGTGTGTGTGTGTGTGTGTGTGTATGCTTGTATAATTATGGGTGTGTATGTATGTGTGTGTGCACATGTGTGTGTTTTCAGGTGTGTGTATTTATTGCAAATGTAGGTAGGCCTGCATGTGTACGAAGGCAGCACCTTTACACATTGCCAGGAAGATTGAAGCTGATTTTCGTCCTGTCGGAGATTTTAGACGTCTTAACACTGTCACTATTCCGGATTGTTGTCCACTACCAAATGTGCAGGACTTTTTGTCTGTCCTGCATGGCTGTAAGATTTTTTCTAAAATCAACTTGGTATGCGCATACCATCAAATCTCTGTCAAGCTGACGACTTTCCAAAAACAGCCGTCACCACGACTTTTGGAGCGTTTGAATTTTTGTCTATGCCGTTTGGTCTTCGCAATGCAGCCAGCACATTCCAAAAGGTCATTGATGAGGTCGTCTGTGGGTTAGACTTTGTTTTTGCATATGTTGATGACTTTCTAATCACCAGTGGTACTCGAGACCAGCACCTCCAACACTTAACCCAACTGCCCAAGCACTTACGTTCATATGATGTGAAGATTTAATTAATTATTATTTAGTTTTTATCATCTCATTAGTGTGAAGGAAGACCTGGAGCTTCTTATCAAATTAGGTTCCTCTGTCAGAGTGAATACAACTTGGTGATACAAACAATGCAAAGGGGTTGAGCATGTGGGAAATTACTGTTTCAGTACTCACGTCTTTGCACGGGTATGCAAATGGGTACTTTGAGTACTCATTGACTATTACCAATAAGTAGTGGTATATGTAATTGTCTGGAGCCAACGAGGTCGATTGAAAGGCGCTGCCAAGGACTCGATGCCTGTATTAATTGACCCATAAGTGGTTTGAAAAAGGGGTTTCAGCTTGTTGCATATAGAGTAAGACAGTGTCATTTCACAGATTTCGTTGAGGGAGAACGGTAGGTTTCGTACTTTACAGCAGTGAAGTAGTTGTTTGTGAAGTGTTACGAGTGTTGTAGTGTCTCTTGCTGCACATCTTGATAGCACGTCTGTTGCTTTGTTTTGACTTCCTCGTCTATAGGAGATTGTGTAATTTATGTCCGAGAGGTCCAAGCACCAGGATATAAGTTTTTCCTTTTTGATCAATGACGATGTTGCAGTATGGGAAACCATGTATTAGGTGGCGCCATTTGCGGCAACATTCTGCAATTGTGCAAGCTTCTCTCTTGATGAAGGATTGGCAGTTTTCTGTTTTTGAAAAGGACCTTAAATAGAAGGCCACTGGCTGTTGTAATAGCGTCCCTCCCAAGACTAGGATGAAAGCCTGTGCCTCGATGGTAAGTGGTTTTCCAGGTTGTGGAGTGGCAAGTATGGCATTGAAAGATACGATTGCTGTTTTTACTTCTTTTGGAAGTCTTGCTTTGTTGGTATTCTCTCTGGCTCTTATAAGTGGAATGGTAGATCTGGAGCACTTAGGTATCCATTTAGAATAAAGTTTGAATAAAATGTCATAAACCAGCTCAAAGAAGGCTTTTATTCAAACTTTATTCTACTCGCCATCTAATGCATTAATCATGGCTGTCCAACAATTAAGACGTGTTCTTTTATATTAGGTTAAGGCAGTGTCCATCTATCAACATCATTCGACACTATGCTGCATTTTCGTACTCAGTACAAAATATGATATCTATGTTTATTTATTATTTACTATTGAAGAAAGGAATTAGTGACAGGATATTATAACAATACATATATATAAAGATTTATATAGGATCTTTTCTGTTTGGCTTTCACTTTTCAATTCCTTTAATTTTGTTCCAGCTGATTTCAATTTTGGTGTACTGATGTAGTTTTGTGTGCTAATTATAGTAAGGAAATTAATTTTTGCCTTCAGTTAATAAAAAGTTAATAGCTTTTAAAGTTTGCACATTTTGGGAGGCATATTGGTTCCTGTTTTCATTGTAACAAGTCAAACTGTTGTCTGCTTAAAGCTACTGTACTTATATTCTGAACTTTCATTTTTGAATTTTCACTACAAAAATGTATACATTGTTTTTCTCAAATTTGGTATACTGATGTAGTTTTTTACACTGAATCTGATTTTGTTATTCACTTGTTCCAGAAAAATTTTAGAAAGATGTTCACTAAAAAGTGTGGACCCATGCTAGTCATTAAGAAAGTGGAAATAAAGAATTTTGAAATTGAAATAAAATGATATTCATTTTGATATAATTTGATTAATTGTTTTTTAAAATGTTTTATTATATTTTGCCATACATTGAGTTTTGGTGCTGCATATTCATTTCTAAAGGAGAAGAAAGTGTTGAATTATATAACACCAAACTGCTCATCTAGCAATAAGGAAATGACTCTGATATAATGTAAGAAAATAAAGATTTTTCAATGCTCCACACACAAAACTGAAAAAGTCTCTATTAAAAACAAAAATCTTTGTTTCTTGAAAATGTTAAGTTAATGCCAAGATTCTATTCTTCTGACTTATGTTCCTGAAAAATCTCCATAAATATCTCATCTGATATGGCAGGTCTTTCAGGAACAACAGTGTTACAGTGGTATCAATACATGAGATATAGCAAGTCACCATCTTGTATGTAATCCCTACCAAGCTGGAGGAGTTGGGCACATTGTCGAAATAGATGCATCTTTAATGTTCAAAAGGAAATATAATTGAGGCAGAATGCCACAGGAGAGGTGGGTTTTGGAGAATGGGATGGAGAAGACAAAATAGGATTTTTAGCATTTGTGAACTTTGCTTCCCCTTACCAGACTATCCATTCTGATTGTTGGAGTGGATACAATGGAATTACTGAAATTGATGTTGAACCACAGTATTCCCATTTCAAAGTAAATCATAAAGAAAACTTTGTGGGTCTGGTAATTATAGTGCATACCAACTCAGTTGAATTTTACTGGGAAAATGCAAAACACAGATTCAAGAGTATGACGGGAGTACAAACAAATGTGATTGAATCCTATCTTGATGGAGTTTCTTTGGAGGGAAAAATATAGGAAAACTGGGGAGGAGTGTTTTCAGAACATTCTAAAACATCTTTTGGAATGGTTTAACCAAAATATGTTACTAATTGATTAACCCCAGGTCATCCAATGGTTGGACTGATCCTAAACAGCAACCCTAAATCCTAATTCTAACGATAAATCTCAATCCTACACCCTACCTCTAACCTTAGTGTATCTCAGACTTTCGTTTTTGAAATTCCGCTATTAATTGTTTAAATGTACTGAACATACATTTTTTTTCTTTTTCGTGTAAAGAAAAGTAAATTAAATGAGGATTTTTCTTTTTCATATTGTCTGTTCCAACATTTCAGTTGACTTTATTCAATTCACTTAAACTTATTAAAGCTTTAAAGCTTCTTACAACTTTTGTCATCATATTCATTTTGTTTAATAAAA
Organism: Octopus bimaculoides; assembly: GCF_001194135.2. Taxonomy (NCBI): domain Eukaryota; kingdom Metazoa; phylum Mollusca; class Cephalopoda; order Octopoda; family Octopodidae; genus Octopus; species Octopus bimaculoides. Next base: position 34,662,021 of record NC_068992.1, on the reverse strand, counting down.
ATTATCACGCAGAAAACATCAGTTACCAAATCCTATTTTCTGATTGGGTAAAAATAACCAAACTTTAAACCTCTTTTAGATTTTTCTAAATTTTTTCTGGATCAAGTCGATTCTGGGTGAAAAGTTGCCTCAATATATCAACTTCAAAAATTTTCACTTAATTTCAAAATTTCAAAAAGTGGAAGCCAGACAGAAAAAATTTGGTTTTTTCCTTCGTCTTTTTTTTTATAACTCATTCCCTTCTCCCATATAATTTACCTATTACTGCGTTTCCCTCCACTTACTATAGATTATCATTACCAGAAGCTATGAGATCTGTTTATCAAAGAATTAAAACGATCCTATGAGGGAGTGATACATTGTCTCTCAGCTGGAGCTAAACGATTACAACAGTCAAAACATTAGGTGTCTTTGTATTTAATCAACGATTATGAAGCAAAAGTAGGAAGAGAAAAAAAAAAGAAAAAAATTGAATGTTTGCTTTAGTGCAAAGCATATATACAAAAGCAGAAATCTGTTTCAAGTTATACAAATGGTGTGAGAAGTATCTTCCCAGATTTTGATGGCTGTAACAGTGATTAACATAAAACATTTTGATATCAGTAGTTGATATCACTGGTTGTTATAGTATCATGAAACACACATTGATCATTATAATGAGAGTGAATACTTTCAAATACTTATGTGTAGAAAGAAGAATCTTTTTTTCATACTCTTCAGTCAATATTGTGTTAAATCTATTTTAAGATTATATGATAGAATAGGAAGGGATTTAAAAGTTGAATGTAGCTGCTTGTTGCCTTTTTGATATTTAACTTGTAAATAAATTGTTCTTTACTGATTTATATAAATACATAGTAGCTGAAATTTTGTACTTCATGTTGCCTTTTGGGCTTGCTTTTTAAAGTTTCTTTTGTTATTTTAACTGACTTCTACTTTGGACTTGTTGTTGTTGCATGCTTTGTGCTGTTGCCATTTTATGCCTTGTATTATTGATGTTACAAATTTATGTTATGTTATTGATTTTACTGTATTTTCATGCCTCTTTTTGACGCCATTTTCTATTATTGTTGTCATCTTTTTAATACTTCGTTGTGCTTATTTAGCATTATATTCTGTTCATTTGATTTTAGTATTATACAGATGTTTAGTCAAACTTTGTTTACTGTTTAATACAAACATTTAATACTATTGATTATGCTGAATACTTTTCTCCCTTTTTAAAATGCCCTCGTTGGCTGCAATTCTAAAATATATAGATAATTTCAAAAAGCAATGAATATTTTACGCAGAATAATTTTTATTGGAAATATTTTAAGTTGACGTTAAAACAAGAGATTTATGTATAGGATTTAAAGAAAATATAAAATAATTTAAATTCATTTCTATTGTAAATATCTACCTTTTAGGAAACGCAGGGTTTAAGATGTTGTGTCAGAAAATTAGATGCTTTGATAACATTTGATCTTAAATTCCTACCTCATGCATACTATTTTATGGAAGAGAATGCTTCACAGGTATGAATTAACCTGATGAATAAGAAACAGGGAGAATATTATCTTCCACAAAATTTATTAATAAGTCTACATATTTTATAATGTATAATTTGTTATATGTGTGCATCAAGAAATAATAATAGTGTCAAGGTATGAGAAGCAGGGCCAGATTTATAGGGGGTCGAAGAGGGCAATTACCCCAGGCATTCACTAGATATAGGGCCTTCCTGCAATGAAGGGTATGTAGCATTCAATACAGGAGATCCCCACCTCTCAGCAATCTTGCATGCAGAGTCTCTCTTTCAATAAAGAAACGTATCTTAAAAAATGTAATGGATCTTCTTTTTTGATACACAACCATAATTTTAACTACTTTATTGACATCAATTCATTCAATTAAAAAGCACATTGCTACCTATTCCCAAAGCAGCCACAATTTCCATGAGAATTAATTGCAATTCCTTTTGGGACATTGACAGGAAACAACAAAACACTCTAAAAAATGTATGTATGTGTGTGTGTGAGAGAGAGAGAGGGGGAGGGGCATTTTTTTTCACCTTTAGAATTATTGCTTTTATGTTCACATGTCTTCATTAAACCGAATCTTTTTCTCTCTTTCTCTTTTCAGTATTTATTGTCCCCACAGGGGAGTGGGGTAAAATTGGTAACTGGGGCAAATTGAGTAATTACCAATTTCTCACTACCTGTTTGAAACCATTACATTGCAAGTATCTCTTCACCATTTTGTACTCTTGCATCATCTTTGGGAGTAAACATTGCCCACCATAGTTTTTGCAGTTGAGACAGTTTGAAACAGTCTGGTAACGTACTACTTTTCAAGAAATTTCTGCTCACCTTTGACCAATTGTAATTGAGGTTGCTAATAAAACATCTAGATAGTTTTTAGTGTTTAACAATCCAAATTCTTTTCTTTGTTGTATTCGAAGTTAATTTTTTCTTCCACACTAATATCTAATTTGATAATTTTTAATTTTTAAAAACTGATGTCAAATCCAGAGCAAAATGAGTAATGTCTAATTTCAATAATCTGTTCTCTTTAACTGCATGGTTCTTAAATGTATCGTGAAGAGAGCCAAGTGGAATTCTGCATTAATTACTCCATATAACATCATGTAACTTTTTATAGTTTTTGGAATTTTCAGAAAATTTTTGCAAATTTGTATTCTACACATGAAAAAAAAAATGTTTTTATGTCTGATTTAAGGGCTATTTAGCTGTTATTTTTTGCACCTGATACCCTCCTTGTTTTTCTGTCCCTCTGTCGTATCGATGCTCTTCAATATCTTTCTTCCTATAAACATGTTCAATGGTCTATTTCTGGAATTTAAGTCAAAATTTAGGACTCTACAAAAAAAAAAAAAAAAATTTTTAATTAAAAAATTTTTTTTCATAGTTGTATGAATCCTCATGTGTTTGGAAAATTCCAAAAAGTAAAATGTTATGAGAGGTTATATGGGATGCTTAAACCAGAATTCTGCAGAGAGCAACTCCAGCAGTTTATGAAGAAGCTATAGAGTATTTTATGCTGAGTTTTTTTGCTTTAGTCAAGTTTTGTTAATTTCATATTATGTCATTTTTCCATGATTCCCTTTCATTTGACTTTGATATCGATGTATATGATTTTTTTTTCAAATGTATTTCTGGAGAACTGAAGAGGCAAATTTACCTTATCTTTTCTTATTCATTCTGACCCATCTAAATCTGTCTTTTATATGTTTAAAGAGAACAGAAGTAATTTTCTGAAATAGTGTTCTGAATATGTTATAGTGTTTTTAATACACTTAGAGAAACTCATTTGCTTAGCTGGTGTAGTATTTGTTAGATAGTGAAGACCTATAAAAATACATTTTTTTTCTGAAAGCCAAAAATGTATTAAATGTTACTCATTGTGCTCCACTACCCCTTACTGGAAACAGGAAACAAACTTTTGGAATATTATTTATTACTATGGCAACAAAGTTTACCTGCCACATTTCTCGGTCTATAATCACTGCTTTGAGGTCCTGGCTATATTCAGGGCTAATGTCTGCAATCAGGTTGTCAATGTTTTCCTCGTGGGTTCCACAAGACTAACTTGGATGTTCCCAGCTTAGGGTGGCACACGCAGTGATCAGATAGTTGCAGTCATCTTTGTGTGGCCTTCTTGCTAACCTTCAGCAGGTCTCCATAAAGGCAATTCATTTGTGATTTGTTGCTGCCATTTCACATTTTTATAGCCATTTGTAGCATCCATTTGATAATTTCTTTGTCAATCTCCATATTTCAATAACATATAATAGCACTGATTCAACAGTTGCAATGAACAGCTTCATTCTGATTTGCCTGGGCAATTTGGAGTTCCAGACTTTCTTTAGTTTGTGACAGGCTGTCCATGCTTGTGTCTTCCTGATCATGATGTCTGTTTCCAAACAGCTCACCCAACTGCCTAAGTACTTGAAATATTTAGCAACATTCAATTTGGAACCACTCAGAGCAAACAGTTCAGTATCACTTGATTGGTTGAAAATCATGTATTCTGTTTTCGTGATGTTTGTGTGCAATCCTCTCTGTAGCCTATGCTTCTACACTGCTGAACAGCTGTTGAGCTTGATCTACCAGATAAGAGTGCTGTATCAACTGTGAAGTCCAGGTCTGTGATGGTTATTGCTGGCACTCACCATGATCATTGCTGGTCTGTGATGAAACCAAGGTCTTCAGGTCTTCATCACTGTTATCTGTTGGATTATGCATTGCATAATCCAATACAATAACAAACAGATATGGTGCACCCCAGCTAGTATTTGAAATAATTCAGTGCGCCAAAAATTGACTGAAAGAGGGAAAAGCTGCTGGCCTTGATGAAATTTCCCCTGAAGTTATCAAGAGGTGCAATCTGGCTGATATAATACTGAGTTTTGTGAATAAGCTCTTGCAGAACCAGGAACGTCCAGATCAGTGGTCCGAGATTAACTTTATATCAATCTCAAAGTCAGGAAACCTCAGCAATGAAACTAACAACAGAGGAATTGCACTGTCCATCATCTCACTCAAATTCATCAACTGAATGATCCTCAATAGGATTCAGCAGGTGAGGTGCTTGATAGCCATCTAAGACCAAATCAAGATGGATTTAGACCAGGGAGAGCCACATCTCAGATCCTAGCCCCAAGGCATATCACAGGGGTTAAATCAAGACCACTACCTACCATTATAACCTTTGTGGGTTTCAGCAATGGATTTAACAGCACCCATCGTTACAAAATATTGAAGATCCTTCAAGCATATGGTATTCCAAAAGAACTGGGTCTTGCTATTGTGAAGTTCTATGAGAAGACCAGAACTTATATGTTGTCATCTGATGGAGAAACAGAATTCTATCGGAATAGCTGTTCCATATAAGCTGGAATTTTGCAAATTTTGTCATGATTTTCCCTTTTTTACATGCATAGCAAAGCAAAGTTTTAAAAATCCATGTTTTTCCAATGTTCGTCTCTCCCTTTACACAAACATACGCATTGTACCTGTGGAACAACAACCACTAAAATGATATTTTCTTTTTCACAATTTTCTCTCATTTTATTGTATTCTACATTCTGAAACATTTGTAACTCACATTAAAGAAAAAAATATATTACCCCCCCCCCCCTCCTCTTCCTTTATTCATTGTACTTTTCACAGTACTTTTCACTGTGAGTGAATGTGAGAAAAAAATTTTGAATTATGAAAAGTGTATCTATAAAGCGACATTTTCAGTGGTTTATTTAAACTTTCCCTGCTACCTTGTCAAATACAATTACATGCAACAGATGGGTTTTGAGATATAAATTTGCAAATTTTACAAAATTTAAATTCTTGTGCACGAGGTGGCCCACCGAATTTGAAGTGCCTCGGGGCCCCTATAGTTTAAATCTGATCCTGATGAGAGCTGAAATATCTCATATAAATGTGGGACATAGACTCCAGTTACAACTGGAATAATCCCTTTGAGAAATAAAAATTATCTTATTAAATGTGGCTTTTCACATAGATAGTTATCAGTCACAAAAAGGATATCCCTTGTAGACTGTTGAACTCCAGAGTTTTTATACATCCAACAAAAAGTTCCAGAATATTTCACAAGGCTATTTGGTATAAAAACTAAATTTTTCTTTTTTTTGTCACTGTGTATCAAAAACTGACATCAATGATGATTGGTTGCAAAACATACATGTTATAATAAATATCAGGGACATAATGAATTCTCCAACTACATTGCCACTCTTGTTCAACCAGTTCATGATAAATGTATTGTGTTATTTGCCTGCCTCTTGATCTAATTACCTTTTACTCTTCCTTTCATGATAATGTTTGCCAAACTTCTGATTTTTTAATATGGCCATCATAGACGAGTCCTTCAATTGAGAAAACTATGGCTGTATGGTGTATTACGTCTAATCTCAGCATTCTGAAACACCTCTTTAGGTTCATCAAGCTTTACATTCAGTAAAAGCCCGGCATTCAAGTAAATAGTGAGAATACAGAAAAGTTCAAAAATGAGAAAGGAGTTTGTTAGGGCTGTATTCTTCATATTTGCTTAATGTCTACACAGAGTGAATAATGTGAGAAGTGACACAGGAAAAAGGTGGCGTCAAAATATATGGCTTGCATATTTCTAATCTAAGATAGGCAGACCATACTGCTCTAATTGCTAAGTCTGAAATTGGACTACAAGAAAAGATAAATAGAGTTGAGAAGGTATCAAATACACGTCTTTATCTCAACCATAACAGAAGTCGTAGTAGGAAAAGAAAAAGTAAATGTTAGCATCAAGGTAGGCAGTGACAGGCTGGAACAGGTTGAATTGTACAAGTATCTTGAAACCCAAATCTCTGATGAAGCCACATGTAATTAGGACATGGCTAGCCATAGCAAGAACATCCAGAGGAAAGCTTAATAATATCTGGTGTAGCAATAAATGTCCCAACTAAGTTAAAACAAGGCTAGTATCAGCACTCATTTGGCCAGTAGGCATTTATGGTTGTGAAGCATGGACTCTGAACAAATTTGAAGAGAAAATAATTAATGCATTTGAAATATGGTTGTATAGGAGAATGTTATGAGTCTCTTACAATGTGTATCAGACTAGTGAATGGATATTACAAGAAGGTGTAAGGGGACAACTGTTGAACAGTATGAAAACAATAGCACCTAGCCTCTTGTTTTCAAAAGGAATAGGTAAGGACAATATACTTCTAAGAATATGTTACATATGAAGTCTTCCCTATTTGGACTGCCAGTGATCTTGTGCACTTAAAGTTTGCATTAGGTACATCATATAATTCCTCCCTACTACTTTTCTACATATCAAACATGGTCACTTCCCAAATGAAAGTTGACTCTTGTTTTTTTACCCACTAACTAAATCCTTTTCTTTGATGGGTTTATAGTAACAGCCATTGATTCTAGGCTTTGTTTCCATGTATGGAATTCATCTTATTTTTCAATAATTCCATCTCTCAAACATAGTACATCATTATAGAGAATTTCCCATGGACAACTGGACTAAAATGTTATGGTCTTGAAAATTAACCCTAAATCACACAACACGTACACATAAGTGTGTGTGTATTTTTATAAATGCATATGTATATGTAGATCATGTAAGCCTATTAAACATGTGAAGGACATTCAAAGCAAGTTTGATGTATATAGTGTGTATGTATTATGTAAATGTGATGTCATCAGATAGTGGGAGGACCCTGTCACTGGGGTTTTGAAGAGTTTTTAGCAGTTAGATTGACTTTTAAAATGTCTAGACAGTGGATTTTGCATAAAATAAACTACTTTGCAAACTGAAACATTTCTTCAGTGAATATGTGGTTGTAAAACTGATAGCAGTGACCAGTTACTGCTCACTGTGTGTGTGTGTGTGTGTGTGTGTGATTTTCTGGACTATATATGTTAATTAGTGTGTTGAATAAAGCACTTTCACAGTTTTGGGCTACCTGGTGTCATTCAGTTGAAGCAAATTTCCTCTGGATCTATCTCAGGAAATCTACAGTGCTTGTTGAGATAATAATAATTGAAGGAAACAGAAGGTGCTAAATAAAGACTAGTGCAAAATCTATCTTCTGTTTCCTTCATCAATTATTAATATTTATATAAACTGCTACTGATCACAAACTATGCGTATTGCAAGGTGGTCATAGCAAGCAACAAACAGAACAAGATGAAATTTCATGCTGCTCATATTCCCAAAAAGGCTAATGCTCCTGATAGAGGGAAATAAAATATTAAACATGCAATATGTGAGGCCAAAGGCATACACTGGATTCGTACCAGCATCATACACTTTCAAAACAGGTCTCAAATAGATTAAGGGGCCTTTCTTAAAAAGCTGACATTTTTGTAAGTGAAAGCCACACACATCGCAAAGGCAAAATAAGAAAAATGGTTATTATGTGGAGTTTTAATGGGTTACTGATCAGTTTGCTGACATTTGCAAAATCAGGGGTCTGAAGGATGTATTAGATGCTAAGAAGCTGTACAAACTCTCTCAATATATTGACAAAAATTCAATACACCTGCGGCCATTTAGAAGGGAAGTCAGCTATGAATTTTACCAGGGGAAGCACTCATAAAATATCAAATTATAATAAATGCAACTCTCTGTTATTAGCAGAATGAACAATTGTGTATGCGATGGAGTATAATAGTGAGGTGTCTACTACTACTATTACTGCTGCTACAACACACGTGTGCACAGACAGACAGGCACGCGTGCACACACACAATCACAAACATCTATGCAAACAGCCTTTGGCATTCAGAAAGTAGTGTTTTGTTAAACGCTTATATTACAACAAATATGACACCTATAAATGAAATTAATGAGTTGCATTTTTTTATAAATGTTTTACTTGCAATAATACTGCAACATTTATATGTCTGTACATGCATATATTTGTGCCTATAAACAAACCTACATATGTATGTATACACACAAAATCATATGGGAATATTAAAAGCAATAATTATTACAGTTAATTACCCAAAGTTAATTACGTAAAGACATACACACATACAAGCATATACAATGATGCTCGTCTACAAATACTCTACATGTTTTATACACATTTGAATATTGACAGGTATACACAAGAGCATATGTACTTACACACAATCATTTACTTATCTCTTGTATTTGTTTCAGTTATTACATTGAAGCCATGCTGGGGCACTGCCTTGAATTTTTAGTTGAATGAATCGAGGCCAGTACTTATTGGTGTAATCACCACCAAATCGCAAGACCTCAGCACAAATTCCATCCTTGTTTCTTTCTGTGGAAGAGCATAGGCTTGAAACATTAAAGAACTTTTTCACTTCCTGAGCATTATACTAATACATCTGTTTGTTTTCTACATCACCTGTCTTCGTCTTTTGTTTTTTTTTTGTTAATTCTCCCTATATATATATATATATATATATATATATATATATATATATACCATCCTTCATTCTAATAAGGTGTCCAGTCCAACGTAACCATTGCTTGTGTACCATCACCTCAATACTCAAGAAATCAGCTTTCCTCTGGACCTGTGTGTCTGGGGTTTTTGAGGTCTCACCAACATTCAGAATGTGTCTCCGACATCTCTTATGAAGGCGTTCAAGGACCTTTACATGACGTTTGTAAAGGGGCCATGTTTCACATGAGTAAAGGAGCGATGACAGTACACATGCACAGTACACACCAATTTTTGTTTGCCATGCTCGAACCAGACATGAGACTGAAGAGACCTGCCACCTGAAAAATATTTTATCATCCAGGGAGCAAGAATGGCTGAGTGTGCTGCCCAGGTAGACATACTTGTCTACCACTTTCAGTATTGTTCCTTCAACTAAAATAGCTAGTTCCACATTTGGATTTCCTGGTGCAGGCTGGAACATTACAACATGCTTGTCCAGGTTAATGCTGAGTCCAAATGCTTTGCACGAAGCAGAAATATGATTCATAAATATTTGCATGTCATCCACTGTATGAGTGACTAAGTCATAGCCATCTACATAAGGGAGGTAATGAATAAGAGACTGAAAAACTTGAATTGGGAGTAAATCAGTGCAGATTAAAGGAAGCAGCCCGATTGATACCTGACATATTCCCAGTGAGGTAACCTTAGCAAAAGCATGAGTAAAAGCTGCAGCAAAGTACAAAGAAAAGAAAGTTGGGGCAAGGATATCAACCTACTTGACTCCATTCTCTACAGGAATGGGTCCCATCATGCCACCACCAACATTAACCCAAGCCTCCATCCCATCATGAAATGATTTAATTATAGATACAAATTGATCCGGACGTCCAAGTTTGCCAAGTATTTTCCATAGCAAGGCCATATTCACAGTATCAAAGGCCTTGGTTAAATCAATGAATACCTTGGTTAAATCAATGAATATTCTGCTCATAGCACTTCTCCTGCATCTGTCTTGCTGTGAAAATCATATCCATTGTCCCTCTACCAAATTGGAAGCCACATTGAGATTCAGATAGGACATCATTTATGAGACATCCATTCAGGTAGGTGAGAAAAATATTTGTCAGAACCTTGCCAGCAGCTGATAATAGAGCAATACCTCTGTAGTTACCACACATTGTTCTGGCTACTTTTCCTTTATATAGAGGATGAATAATTGCATCCTTCCAGTCCTTGGGCATTGCACAATCCATCCAAACTACACTAATAAGTTTAAGGGACTGCATGGTGTAATCACCACCAAATCGCAAGACCTCAGCACAAATTCCATCCTTTCCAGGTGCCCTACCATGATTCAATTTACTTATTGATGTCATTACCTCATCTATTGATGGCGTGGAATTTAAGGTGCTGGTGATAGGTCTTTGTTGCATAATATCTGCTGGTGACAAAGGGCCTCTCGCTGAGAGTAAAAGGTAGACTGTATGACGTATGTGTGCGAACAGCCATGCTACATGGCAGTGAAACATGGGCCGTGACTGCTAAGGACATGTGTAAGCTCATAAGGAATGAAGCTAGTATGCTCTACTGGATGTGTAATGTCAGTGTGCATACACGACAGAGTGTAAGCACCCTGAGAGAAAAGCTGGACATAAGAAACATCAGATGTGGTGTGCAAGGGAGACAACCGCACTAGTATGGTCATGTGTTCCCTTTGGATGAGGACAGCTGCGTGAAAAAGTGTCACACCCTAACAGTAGAGGGAACTTGTGGAAGAGGTAGAGCCAGGAAGACTTGGGATGAGGTGGTGAAGCATGACCTTTGAACAATGGGTCTCATGGAGGCAATGACAAGTGACCGAGACCTTTGGCGATATGCTGTGCTTGAGAAGACCCAGCAAACTAAGTGAGACCGTAACCATGGCGTATGCCAGTGCAGCATAACTGGCCCATTTAAGAGTACCCTTCAATCAATGGGCAATAAACTGCATTTGTGAAGAACTGTTGAGTCAAATGAAGTCATTGTCATGGCCGATAGCAATACTGCCTGATTGGCACCCAAGCTGGTGGAACGTAAAAAAGCACCATTCAAGTGTGGTCACTGCCAGTGCTGCCTGATTAGGTCCATTTAAACAGGAGCTCTGGGCAAAATGTTTAGTGCATGACCATCCTTGTGACATAAGTAATGTGTGTGAAAATCGGTTGAGAATTGTGGAAATGCATGAGTTAGTCATTATACACACACTGTGATTTGTATATAATAGATGACCAGCTTCTTTCAGTTTCCATCCACCAAATCTGCTCATGAGACTTTAGTTGACCTGAGGCTATAGTGGAAGATTCTTGCCTAAGTTGCTATGCAATGTGACTGAACCTGGAACTATATGGTTGGAAAGCAAACTTCTTGCCACACAGCCACACTTGAGCCTACTTGGTGACTATTTTTATATATATTTTCAATGACTGACATTTGACCTCCACCAAACTGAGACTGAGTAATTGAACACATTACAGAAATGGATGTAGGCCAGTAGTTCTCAACCAGGGTGCATTTAGCTCTTGGGGTTCATATAAGATTGTATTGTTAAAATTTATGTGCAAGCATGGCTTTGTGGTAAGAAGCTTGCCTCAGAACTACATGGTTCTGGTTCAGTTCCACTGCATGGCACCTTGGGCAAGTGTCTTCCATAACCTTGCACCAACCAAAGCCTTATGAGTGGATTTGGCAGATGGAAACTGAAGGAAATCCATCATATATGTATATATGTATATATCTATGTGTCTGCACCACCATTGCTTGACAACTAATGTTAGTGTGTTTACATCCCCATAACATAGCAGTTCAGTAAAATGGGACCAATAGAATAAGTACTAGGCTTACACAGAATAAGTCCTGGGGTCGATTTCTTCAACTAAAACCCTTTAAATTGGTACTCCATCATGGCCAGTCAAATGACGGAAACAAGTAAAAGAATGAATTGCTTATACTTCTGCAATGCACATATTTTAATTTTTTTTACAATTCCTTGTAATATTTAATTACAAGCATACAGTAGGATTGTGTTCATATCCATTGAACGTCTATGGAGTTCCAGCAGAGTAAAATAGGAATCAGAGGGGTCGATAGGAGAAAAATGGTTGAGGACTACTGATGTAGGCTTTACACACACACACATGCACACAGACACAGAGATGCATTCTTGTAAACACATGCACCACAGTTGCATATAGATAAGCACTCATACACACAAATATACTTACTAATGTGTGTAACTATATATAATTAAGGACACACACACATGGAAAGGTATCTTTTATCTTGTTTCTAGCTATTTGACTGCAGCCATGCTGGGGCACCACCTTGAGGGGTTTTGTATAGAAAAATATCAACCCAGGACTCACATTTTAAGTGTAGTACTTATTCTATCATTCCTTCTTGCCAAACTGCTAAGTAATGGGGATGCAAACATACCTATTCCAGTTATCAAGTGGTGGGAAGAAGGGGGAGTCAAACATAGACACAAAGACACACACACAGATGCATACATACACATATATATATATATATGACAGGCTTCTTTCAGTTTCCATTTTCCAAATTCGCTTACAAGGTTTTGTAGAAGACACTTGTCCAAGGTGCAATGCAGTACCATTGAACCAAGGACCATACAGCTAGGAAGCAAGCTTCTTGCCATCAAGCCACACCTGCACCTATGTGCATTAAAAAATATTACATTCAGTTACTTAGAGTTAATTGCATACATATTCTCAAATGCAAGGTCAAATAACATAACATACACCTACAGATGAGAGCATACATGCAAATACTTAATACACACTCACAGGCACACAAACATACATTTATAAATGGCCTCATTTAAAGAACAGGGGTTCAAAGCTACACACACATCTCCCCCTCTTTTACTTCACAAGCTCTCTTTTTGCTCACTCTTTCTCTTGGTTTCCAACCTCACTCATTTTCTGAGATGCAGAAGGAAGACAGAGCAGAAACTCTTGTGGTAGGAAAATATTGCATGGCTGGTTATTGAAACAAAGAAAAAGCAATTGAAATATAGTTGAGATTATTGTGTGTGTGTGTTTGTGTTTATATATATATATATCAAAACACAAAACTGGATAAAGTTTTTGTACTATTTATTCACCAATACACATGTTTCATTTGCTAATAGGAGTTAGTTGTACCTGTTGGATAAACATGCAAGATTTCTCCTATTACCCTACTGGAAATCCTTTAGACAAGGTAAACAAATAATTATTTGATTCTATCTGAAGAATTTTTTACATGATTCTCCTACGTTTATAATTTTGTAAATTCTATCAGCAAATGAAGCATATGTACCAACTTTTTTCTCATTCGTTTGTTTTGCTATATAATTACTCTGCAAAAGATATTTTCCATTATTTTTCAACACTTATGCATATGTCACAAATATCTACATACAATTTTGGAGTACTGGAATAAGCTTTGATTATGATTGTATTTATATATCATATATATATATATTGCATATGCATACACATATACATGCACACATGTGTGTGCAGATGTGTTTATGTATGTATATATACACACACCTACATGCACACACACACTGATTATGCTAGTTGTGAAAAAGATTACTTCATCTTTCAATATGTGTTTATGTTCATATATCACAAGAGAGAGAAAAAGACAATGTGGAAGAATTTTGTATGCACACATGTATGTGTGCCTGTAAAAAAAAAAGAATTATTATTGAAGCTAATTACCCAGAATAAGTTACATAGATTTAAACACACACAAGGTCACAGCCATATTAAAAGTCACAGATACTAAAATGTATACAAATACGCAAGTGCACTTTCAGAGAGGGATGCCATTGTTTAAAGTAAAATACATTAGGAAATTGTAAAATGCTCAAATATATATGAGAAAAGCATGCATGTGCATATACACACACACACATATGCCTTTATCTATATTTTCCTTTTATATTTTTTCCATTTCAATAACCACCAATGGAAATTATTTTTGTTATAAATATTATCATCAATGCTTCTGAAATTAATTACTTGTGCAGCAACTAAAATTTCAGTAGTAACTAATAACTCCATATAGGATGGCTGTCATAGTTATCAATGAAAATAAGCATACATTATCAGTGAGCAACCAAATGTCATTTGTGCTAAAATTATACAAATTGAACAAAAAATTGATGTTTATCATTTATTTAGCAAATATCTTTTATTTTTTTTGTAAATTATCGTCTTAAACCAGGCTATGGAAATGAAATGGATAAAAATCATCTAAGGGACAAAAATTTAATCAAGTTATTAAGGTTAAGTGATTGTAAGCAGAATATTTGATGAAAGTCTATGTACTTTTTACAATATCAAAATTCATCAAGCTGAAATTAACGAAGCTGTAAAGTATGCAGCATAAACATTTCTGTAAGAATTTCTAAAGAATGATTCAGCTATACATTTCTTTGAATCTTAAATGAAACATAAACTTAAAACTTCTGAAAATAGGCTGGTGGCCAATTTAGAGCTAATGTAAAAAGCATTTTATGATGCCTCTTGTCCCCTAATTCATTTATTCTTTTACTTATTTCAGTCCAAAAGTTGTGACCATTCTGAAGCACTGCTATTGCACAACATCTAACATCAATGGCATTGTAATTTATCAAAGCACAAGAGAAGTGTTTATCACAGTGTTTTTTTCTTTTTTTTTTTATGTCAGTTGGCAAAACTTGGTATCATAGTAATTGCATGAGTTGTTTATGGATGGTTTTTGATTCAAATGTTTGATACTGTTTAACTTTTGTAGAGACTTTAAAAGTGTACTGGATACTGTACTCTTTCTATAATGATATGGATTAAAGACATTGTCAGCGTGGAAATTTCTTGAGAATTCTGGAATTCTTTGATCCTTACACAGCATTATGAATGAATATTTAGAGAACATTAATGTTTCCTAAATTAAAAAGAGAACACATGCAAGTTAATTATTTATCATATCAGAGGTATTGAATTTTTTAATTGTTATTATGAACAAGTTAGAAATGAACATAAATATGCAAAATAAATCTGAGTAATTGTAGATACTACTCCTTATTCATCACATAAACTGATTTAATTAGTATTATATGTTTAACTTGACAATGCTTCAAGGCAATATTAATTTTTAAAAAGCAAAAATCAATTGAATTTTGATGGTTATACTTGAAAAGAGCAGAAATTTGGCCACATTTATTGACAGTCTAAGTACACAATATTCTATTTTCTATCTGTTTTGGTCAAAGCTAGTATTGAAACTAGTTATCAGACAAGTTTAATCCATTGACTGCATTTGTGTGTGTGTAAAACCTGATTAGAATTGGTGCAGCTGGATTCTAATGGTAATTAGGAAGAGTTAAAAATATTAAGATTTTTCACAGCTCTTTAAAAGGCAGTTAAGTCCTTACACAGAATTTACCTCCAGGAAAAATTATAGAAATAAGAAGCATCCCAATTTACTTACATTATAGCATTTTGAAATAAGAACCGCATGTCAGGTAATCTTATTCTATGTTTTAGTCAATTACTGTCCTGTCCATTTGTGTGGGTGGTTAAAGAAATGCAAAATTCCATGTGGTTTCACAGCAAATGATGCTTCTAAACTGACACTTTTGAAATATAAACAAGAGAAAGAAAAGAGCAAGCACTGGCAGAAAATGGCAGCAGTTTACTTGGTCAACAGGCAAGTCATGCCACTTTTGACATTGCACTAAAGAACCACCTCACAAAGCATGAAAACTTACATTTTCTCCTCCTTACACCAGACATACACTTTCACACACTAGCTACTAACATTCAGCATAACAGTCTTAAACAAGTAACCTTTGTAATGTCAATATGGAAATAAATAGAATTCATTAAAACTGAATCTTGTGGTTGATTTTTCAAGGGAAACAATATGCTGCCTTAACAGATTTCCAGCTCCCAACTCACCAAGCCAAAACAAACTTTTGAGTGCATCATTAAAGTGTTGGTTTGGGTCAAAATTTTAAAAGGATTTCACTGTCATATTGTTTTTCAAACTACAAATGCTACAGTTGATGCAGAACTAAATAAATTGGAAACCTCATGAAATGAACTAATTATTATACATAAAAACAGGATGTTTTTTTTTAATGAATTTATATCGTCATCATCATCATTTAAAGTTTACTTTCCATGTTGGCATGGGTAGGACAGTTTAACTGACAACTGGTAAGCCAGGGATCTGTACTAGGTTCAAATCTGATTTGGCATGGTTTCTATGGCTGGATTCTGTTCCTTATGCCACCCACTCCAAGGGTATAGTGGGTGCTTTTTACTTGCCACTAGCATGGATGCCATTCATGTGACACTGGCATTGGCCACGACTATGATCTCACTTGGCTTTACAGGTTTTCACAAGCACGGTATATCACCAAAGGTCTCAGTCACCTGTCATTCCCTGCATGAGGCCCAATGTTCAAACAGTGCTTTCTACGTGCCACCAGCATGGGTGCCAGTCAGACGACACTGGCATCGGCCATGACTACAATTTCACTTGGCTTCACAGGTCTTCTCAAGTATAGCATATTGCCCAATGTTTGAAGAATGCTTTTTACATGCCAGTTATGCAATACTGGCATTGGCCACAACTACAATCTCACTTGGCTTGATGGGTCTTCTCAAGCACAGCATATTGCCAAAGGTCCCAGTTATTTGCCATTGCCTCCGTGAAGCTCAACATTCAAAAATCATGCTTCACCTCATCCCATGATTTCCACAGGTTCCTTCCATCATTGTCCATATACATCACATAACCACACCAATGCAGTCGTCTCTCTTGCACACCACACCTGATGCCTTTAATGCCCAAATTTTCTCTGAGGATGCTTACACTCTGTCATGCAAAGACACTGATATAACACATCCAGCAAAGCATACTAGCTTTATTTCTTATGCACCTATGCATATCCTCAGCAGTTACAGCCCATATTTCATTGACATGTAGCATGGCTGTTCATGCACAGACATCATACAGTCTGCCTTTCACTCTGAGAGACAGGCCCTTTGTTACCAGCAGAAGTAAGAGCTCTCTGAACTTTACCCAACCTACTCTTATTCTAGCAGCTATGCTCTTAGAGCATCCACCCTGCTATTGACTTCATCACCGAGGTAATGGAAGCTATCGACTAGTTTTCCTGCCTGGTATTTGATGGAGTCTATTTTCTGTACATTTTTAGTGTTAATTGTACCTGTGCACCTTCCACACACAAAAACTGTCTTCCCAGTTAACTTTCCTCTGATATTTCTTGCACCTCTTGTGTGTCCACAGCTTACATTGGGTACATTTTATGGAGTTTCTACCAACACCTTTTCTACAGATCAAGCAGGACCATCTACCTGAAACGATTTGTAATTTGTCTGCTCTCCTACTTTCTAAGGTTTTTGTTTTTACTAGATTGGCTCTACGGCCCTTTGATTCTAGACCTTGCTTCTATGTCTGAAATTTCTTCTGTAATTCTTGTAGTGATTTGGCTATAAGAACAAGGTCATCAGCATAGAGGAGCTTTCAGAGGCAGCCTGTCTTAATTTCCTCTGCTATTGCCTGGAAGACTATGATGAACAAAAGCAGGTTAAATATGAGGTATGTTCAAAAAGTATCCAACTTTGATATTTTCTTGCCAAAAAAATGCCATGTGAGCAAAATCTCCTGGGTGGGAGGTGATGTCACCAATTCTGCACATTAGAGAAAATTTTCATACTTGTAGGCTGAGTCAGTTTTTGGGTGTTAAACCTAGAAAACAGATGTGTAGTGCACACTCATCAGATTTTCTTTTTCACTGAATTGCATCAAGGAGAGATGTTTTGCCAAAAGCTTGGTGATAATCAAGGTATCCAGAAGATTCAGCAGGCCTTTGGCGATGATGCAATGGGCAAAATTCAGATCGAAGAGTGGTACTACTACTTAAAACATAGAAGTACCTCAGTAGAAAGCGAACCAAAATGAGGAACCGATTGAGAATTGTGAATAATTATAGAAGACTGTTGTGTAACAAACCAGGAGATTGCTCACAAAGTGGGAATAAACACAGGATTAGTGTATTCCATTTCAATGGAAAATTTGTGCATGTGGAGAGTGTTAGTGAAATTCATGCCGAAGGGGGCTGGTGGACCAGCAGAAGAAGCTCTGTATGTAAATCACTTAGGAAATACTGGACTGTGCAAACCACAACCCAGACTTCATGAAAATCATCATCACTGGTGATGAGACATGAGTTTATGGTCTCTACTCGATGCATTTGTTCATTTTGCTAGAAAGCAAGAATCCAACAAGCATGCACTACATGTCTATACACTGTGTGCATAACAGCCACAAACTGACACAGTGTACCAGCACAAAAATTTTCACACACCTGCAGAAAGGTTGGCGTCACCTCCCATGCAAAGAAATTTGCTGACATGGCATTAGTTTTGGTGGAAAAAATAAAAGTCAGATGCATCTTTAATGCATTTCAGATTTTCCATTGAGATGTGAAAAATATATTTGGTGATGATGAAAAATGGGTGCATACACATTTGCTGACATTGATGAGAGGTTTAAGAAGTATTTCACATTATATCTGACTCAGGTGTTTTTAATATCTCAAGATGCTTCAGTAAATTATTTTAATTTACCTGGAAATACCCTGAAATAGAAAATGATCAGACTGAGCTCAATGTTAATCAATTATGTGAAATACAGAAAGTTGATATATCAACTTATGGTGAAATGTTACATTTAAAATCAGTACACAGATCAAGTATTTTTCTTAACTCACTTTTTACCAATGAATTATTAAACAAAATTACTGAACTGCATCGTGATGTACTTTTCCCTAATGTAAAATCCTTCCTATTATAGGCACAAGGCCAGGAATTTGGTGGGAGGAGACTAGCCAATTACATTGACCCCAGTGTTTCACTGGTGCTTAATTTATCGACCCTGAAAGGATGAAACACAAAATTGACTTCAGCAAAATTTGAACTTCGAATAGAGCAGCGAGTGAAATACTGCAAAGCATTTCATCCAGTGTGCTAACAATTCTGCCAGTTTGTTGCCTTCCCTAATGTAATAATTACACTTCAAATTGTTTTTCTGTCTATCATTTATACATATATGGGTGGAAAGTTGTTTCAGTGATTTAGCTTTATTAAGACCATTATACAAGATCTTAACGGTTAAATCATCTCATGCACATGAACTTAATTATGACTCTGTAAATGATGTTTTTTTGTTCATTGTAAAAGTAGAGATGTTCCTTTGTAATTGGTAGGATGAATATAATACCTTGGTTTGATTATACCATACAATTCTTATGTTTATTACCAGAAGTTGCTAACTTGGCTATTCTCTACCTATGGATTTTTCTTTATCAATACTTTTTAACAACTTAGAATATTAGAGAACTTTGATTAATTTTGGTATATTATTTTCTTCTGAAATATCTAAATTTTCCCTAAATTAATCAAAATGTAATCCACATTTTGTCTACTTAGTTTAGTCAAGTATCTTTACACAGGTAATCATCCTGTGTTAAACCTGAAGGAGTTCAAAGGCACTTATGTCATATTAGATGTAAAATTAGCTAGAAATATTGTAGATAATTGAAAATGTGTCATTCTTCAGAAAAGAAAACTATCTATGAGAGCATGCATAACAAATATCCAGACATTTATTAATGTATGAGGTGGTAACAAGAAGTTCCAGGACTAGTTATGTTTAATAAAAAATATCTTATGTAAGATTTAACAGCATCTCCTTCAAAATAGTCACTTTGTGCAGGGAAACATCTGTCCCAGCATTCCTGCCACTTTTGAAATCTGGCCTGGAAGTCATTTTCTGTGTGTCAAGGACCTTCTACGATTTACTCTGAATTTTGATAATGGTGTTAAAACAGTGACCTTTGAGCTGCATTTTCACCTTGGGGAAGAGATGGGAATCCACAGGTGCTAAGTCTGGTGAATAGGGTGGATGCAGAAATGATGACATGTTGCTTTTGGTGAGAAACTCATGAGTGAGGAGAGCTTGGTGACAGGGTGCATTGTTGTTGTGAAGAATCCAATTCTTCGTGTGTCACAGATCTGGTTGCTTTTGCTGAATGTCCTCCCTCAAATGCTTCAAAACATTGTAGAACTCTTCACAGTTTGGCTCTGAGAGACGAACTCTCGATGCACAATACCACATTTCCAGGAGTGATGCTTGTGGCAGGTCTTCCGTATTATTCATCATCTGCCAGGGACATTCATCTGCTTTTGAGGTGCCCATGCCACTCAAAACATTGCATGTGACCCATTTTCTCATTGTCATAAGCTTGCTGAAGCAGGCTCAATGTCTCTGTAGCAGACTATCTAAGTCTAATGCAAAATTTCACACTGGTTCTTTGTTCCTGTCCATGACAAAATCACAGACTACAGCATACATGTGATCACAAATTTCATGACTTGTGAAGTAAACACAATCATGTCCTTTGGCACACTGCTTCATGAAGGTCACTGCTAGCTCTCACTGTGCATGCAACTGTGTGCTGCCATCTGTAGGCATGCTACAGAACTTGTTCAGGAACTTTTTGATACCACCTCATACAGAAGAATACATCAGATATGATTGGCAGTTTTATAAAATCATTGCATATAAAGGGGCATGTACAGTTTTTATCAGCTCTTGTGTACAAAAAAAGCCTGTTAGTTGTATGTTGACTAGATTAGTAAATCATGCATGCCACTATAGAATTTACTGGCCATGTATGTCAAAAGGATTAGTTATATTTTTAGCAAATATCTAATGTGGGCAAATATAAAGGTAATAACTATTCTATAAAATACTGAAAGTCATTTAACACTTAGTGATAGTAAACTGTAAATTATAATAGGCAAATTAGAAACAATCTGGATTGATCAACCTGCTAAAAGAAGCATCTGAATTTCCTTTATTCACACCCTTTATCTTAATAAGAAGACAAAATTTTTATGCTTTTAATCCTAGGTTTGCTTGTTCAAGGCTGACATTGGGCTCAGTAATGCAACTGGAGTTAGTACTAACACTATGTACAATTACTTATTGTCACCCTCACTACTTTTATGAAGATGAAATCGCATTTAATTCCTTGATAAACAGTCTCACACAAATTTCATCCACTTGCAATCCATTTACTATTCAGTTGTCATGCACCAAACACATAAACCATAAACAGAAACTTTGGAAATAGTTGATAGAACTAGTTAGTGTGAAGGTTTACATATGCTCATTTTAAATAGGCTTCTGTATCACTAGCCATAACTTTACTGTTGTCATCATGTGCCAAATATATCTAAAGCACCAAATATATCTAAATCAACTCCTATTTTAATAAGACCAATAACTTAAGGTAATGTTTCTGTTCATTGATAAAACTTAACTAATGAGCAGAAAGAACTATAAGATACAATTACAAAAATAACATTAATTGTATATGAGAAAAATTATATAAGAGCAAATGGAAGAAAGTAAGAATTATTTAGGTTTAATTTTGTGTGAAAGCATTTCAAACCCTGCTTTGCTGATAATATCAGTATGACAGAATTAAGATTGTGGTGATATTTGGTGTATGGCCATTTTTGTAGTATAGGGAGTATTGTCTGAGATACAATTTTTTCACTTGTCAATGTGGCTCAAATGTTGCTTAGTTCAAGCCCATGTTCATCCTTGATCCTTTCACTGGTTTCATTTCTCTCATGATAATACTACTGGCACAGAGGCAAAAGAGTTTTTTTTTCTTGGGTCGAACACAAAAATTAGGGCTGTACCTTATTGTATCCTCCGCTGTCATATTGACTGCAAAAGGAACTTATATTTTTCTTTCCTTAAAATTCACCATGGGATTCATACACACTTGTAATTCCTTTCAAAATTATTTCTAATAAGGTAAACTTGCCAAAGAAATAATCCAGAAAAGTTTGCAATAAATTTATAAAACAAATGAAAACCATCCGTAATGCACAATAAATATAGCATTTTATTTCCAAACAGAAAGTATCAATTCTTTTGAATCAGGTAACATATGTTATTTCTGCACTCATTAATCATTGATATGCCATTTGGAAATAGAATAAACTTCCTGTCTTATGTCAATTATTGCTTTATAAATCAATGTTTATCTAAGTGCTTGCTGTTGCTGTTATCATTATTATTGTTGTTATTATTTGAAATATGCATAAAAGTAATTACAGAATAAAATCTTCGTCTATACAATATTTTTAATAAATTTATCATTGAAAAGTCAGAGGCTGCTGTGTTTGTTGAGGGAAAAAATTCCTTTATAAACATATTATTTTAAAGAATACATACTTCAGAGGCAGGCAAAATGAAAGCATCCAAGAATTGACCACAAGAGTGACAGATATGCATTTCACCATAGTTGTGGCTTATCAATGTCACATACTTGTATCACTTCTGAAACAAGGTCAAATCGGCCAATCTGAAATCTATAAAGACAGTATATAAACAATACACTGGTTTGCAACAATGCTGAATTTCATTCAGCCTAACCGATGTCACTGCAAATCAGTGTATTGTTGATATATACTTCAAATTGACTGATATGGCCTTGTTTTGGAAGTGACCCAAGTATGTGACATTGACACAATATAAATATGGTAAAATGCACATCTTTCACTCTCATAGTCTCTTTTGGAGTGTTTTTGTTTCCCCTAGTTCTGAAGTATGTTATGTTTTTTTTGAGAGAATATATCTGTAAAGAGATTTTTCCTGGATAAAATCTCCAGTCTGACTTTTCAATGATAAATATCTTATAAAGTTTTCACTACTATTACTACTACTACTACTACTACTACTACTACTACTACTACTACTACTACTACTACTACTACTACTACTATTATCATTATTTGATGAAAACTCTTGCCTTCTTTTGCTGAGTATGATGGAAAGTGTCAGCTGTCCACAGACAGCAGTCTAGGCTGACACTTGTTTACTGGTCATGTTTCAAGAACCCTGTTAAGAATTCTTGAAGTTCCAAGAAATGCTGATTTTTGTAACTAGTTCCAAGCAATACTGATTTATTATTATTATTATTAGTAGTAGTAGTAGTAGTAGTAGCATTCCTTGCATTTCCTCCAATGTATACTTATCCTCCAACGTTTGTACTTCATTCACTATAATCACTGTCTCACCCATTCTCTATCTCTGACCATCTCTCATTTTCCCATATACTCTTGTCACCTCTACTCAACCATACTCCCTGAAATTCTCTTCCCACTAACTTCTGCTAACTTCATACCTTGAAGAGCTCTTCTGACACCCCATCATCATCATTTTTATCTCTATCCACCTCAACCTTTGTGCAATTTCTCTTTAATAAGTTACTCTCACTTTCTCTTCTATAATGAGAGTAGCCACATAGCTCCTCTATAGCAAAGAAAACATTCTGCTTAGGACCCCTCTCTCTTAATATGAAACTGCCTTTTTTACTGTGATCCTTAAGCTGAATGTTGTTGATTCTGTGAATGTTTTGTTTAACATGATGTCATTCCAAATATAAGTAAGAGATGAAATTCTCGCAGAGTAACATGAATTGAAGAGGAAAGAATTCTGATTGTGGCTTCAAAGAAAGAAATATTACATCTATTTCTGCAGCTAAAACAATTGTAAACGTAATACCAATTGTGGAATGAAATGCATCAATATTAACAAACAGATTTACTTCTAATTTTGTCTTAAGAAACTCTACATTTAATTCATTGTTTTGCTTTTATTATAGGAAATGGACAGTAGTAACTGTCTTAATATTTACAAATAAGTAATATATTTAAAATGTATTTATATTCAGGCTAAGTGCCAAGCATAAATATTTATGTAATTATTTAGTGGATATTCATCAGACTTTGAATTACTTGCATATGTTACAATCTTCCAAACTTATGTATATATGCAAAGCTATGCAGACACTTATGAGCGATGTACAGCATAATAAATAATATGTTTGTGTGGCAGGGCGGGACGTTGTAAGAAAGTGTAAGAGGGAAAAGGAGCAGGTGCAATATTATATAGTCTGTGTGACTGTGTATGTTGTTCTTGAGTTGGTCTGAATATATATGCCTGTATTAGTGTGTGTGTGTAAGTGTGCTAGCAAGTAGTTGAAATAAAGATTTTCGAATATTATATACCTCTTATGCAGACGTCTATTAAAACTTCTGTAAGAAAATGATAAGATGGAATCTGAGATACAATTCCACAACAGAAGTTTTCAAAGACATTATAATACCTTAAACATTAAAGTAGTTAAATAATGACTTATGTTGCCATAGAAATTATTACAATTGATTCTGTTCAGATTACTGCAGTTCAAATAATCTTCCCTATTACCATTCTTATTAACACGTTTATGACCATTTTCCCAGCTGTCTCTGTTTGCTTATTTATTTATTGGTCTCTTAGTATCATTTCATCAGATAAATAAAACAGATCACAGACCTAAATTCATCTTATTTCCATTTCAATAATAAATGTGAGTCCATTTACTGGGCAGAGATAGCTGAATACCAGATTAAATGCTTTGCAATATTTAAATATTTTCCATCTATATTCTTAGAAATTATTTCCTGGGTTATCATTGGATTTTATACCTCTTGGGTTAGTAAATACTAGTTTTACACTAAAATCAACTTCCCCGTACATTTTTCTTGTGCCTAGTCAAACCAGATCAACAATGTGATGGAATAGTAATGTAGTAGTAAATACAGAAAACATTGTAACTGTGATTCAGTTTCAATTTTTTGCAAGATATTTTTGCCTTTATGATACACAAGGGCCATCTATGAAAAGAAAAACGTTTTATTATTCTGTTTTCATGGGCTATTTATTCCATCTTATGATTATTATGTTTTTAGTCATAGATCATCCCTAATTGGGTAGCAGTATGAGCAAAACGTATTTCAATATTGAGATACTTGTCATTTTCAGAAGTATGTATGGCAGCATTATCAAGCATGTATTCCTGTTATTTAGAATAGTTCCAGTGAGATTTAGTTACTGCACTGAAAGTCACTATCTGAGCAAGAAGCAAATAACATAGAGGAAGTTGTTCACCTAAAAATAACAGTCTTCAAATTCTTTATATAATTTATTCATTTTAAATATATGCTTTAGGGAATACATAGTATCTCTGAATGTTTTGTTTAATCTGAATTTATCTCTACAACTCAAATCCTGTTATGTATCTCACAAAAGTCTTGAGGGTAACTTAAGTATACATGAATTGTTTTTTATTTCTTCAGGTTAATTACTTGGAAGAGACAGGACAGTGTTTTTGTCATTGATTGACATTTTCTAAAATTTATTAGTTAATAATTTTAATGTAAGGGAAAATTGGGAAATGTACTCTAAACTAGATTTGTGAGTATAAAGAAACATGAAGTAATATTTTTTTAAAAATATTTTTTTTTAAATATGCACCTTTCAAAGGTATACTAGCACCTTTCAAAGGTATACTAGCACCTTTTTTTTTTTAAACCTTAGCTTCAATTAAAATAACTTGCTTTCAAAGTACTTTTCCAGTTTAATGACTATTTGAGGAGGCTCCCATGATCCTTATCAGGGTCTTCAAGATTAGAGGGAGGAAGGAAATAAGTTACTCTCAGATCAAAGACATGGCCCAAATAATTGCAGCAGAATTGACTCTACTAAATCCACCCAAATGCCATGTAGTCATATAAAAATAGATGATCTATTTCATTTATAAGCAAATCTTGTAATTTCTTGTGTGTTTAGGATGCATTCTTTTACTCTTTCTTATAGAAAGCTATTCAAACTTTAATGCCTTGATAATATTCTTGAATTAACTGACTATCTCTTGTTTGGCAACTCTCTTGACAGAAGAGTTGCTGTCATATTAGTTTCTTAGTACCTTTAAAAATGTATCTTATATAGTTTTACGTATATTTTATACCCATTATATTCAAATTTTAAAGATGGTTAAAAAATGAGTGATTAACATCAACAACAATTGATAACTGTTGCTTTTCTGGACTTGGATAGTTTAAAAGAGCTCTTTACAAACTGGAAGCAGAGCATATCACCAGGAATACTCCTGAACACTTGCAATGCCTATATCAAAAGTGAACAAGTGATTACATTAGTTGTTTTTTACTCCCAGATTTGTCCTACAAGCAAAGTCAGTTAAGCCAAGAAAATTATTCAGTATGCTTTTATTATCTTTAACTACGTTAGCCAATGATTCCTTCTTTTCTAAGATGGATAATAGTATATTTGAAGGAATTTGCTTGCTCTTTATTGTGGGTTGAATGACTAAATTTAGATTTCCATTTTTGGAAAATGAATATATATTGCTAATGGTATGTTTGAGGTAAAGATTGGTAATCCAGTAAAAGTTATGGTGGATTATGCTGGAGAGTAGCCAAAATGTTTATCAATTTAGGTGGTCACCCTGATACAACAGCTCATTCTTAGGAAGTGAGTTCTTGTCCTGGTTGAATTTATAAGTGGAAATCAGTCCATGCAATGCACTTTTGCATGAAAAAAACATCAGTTGTTACAATTATTTTGTCATCTGAAATTATTAGTATCTTCCATTTTGCTTCAAACAACCACAAAAACATCATCATGTTTTTATGTCTGCATTTCTCTATTTGTATAACCTTGGGGAAATTTGTTAAAGCACATTTTTCTACAGCTAGATGTCTTTCATGTTGACAAATCTCTCCTGTTCTCTGGCAAAATAATACTTTCCTCTAGCAACATGTTTTAATGGAAAATTTGCAATGAATGACACTATCTGAATGACAATGGCACTCATTTACAATGTTGATTTCACATTTTGGCACAAGGCCAGCAATTTCATGTAATGGGGTAAGTTGATTACATCAACACCCCCTCCACCGCTCAACTGGTACTTATTTTATTGACCCTGGAAAGATGAAAGATAAAGATGACCTGACCGGAATTTGAATGTGGAACATGAAGATGGACAAAATGCGTTTCACCTAGTGTGCTAATGGTTTTGCCAACTTGCCACCCTACTCAGTATTAAATTAAATATTGCACAATGTTAAGACAAGGAGAGACCAACACACACACACACATATTTATATATATATATATATGTATATGTAATAGTCTTCTTTCCGTTTCCAACACCCAAACCCATTCACAAGGCTGTGATTAACTGGAGACTATTGTAGAAGACACTTGCCCAACATGCCACATAGCTATGTCTCTTCCCACACTTATATTCAAAACCATAGTGGTGATGAAGATAATTAAGAAGAATGTTGTAATTATAGTGATGAGATTTATGCTAAAACTGAAGATTTTCTTTCAAAGATATATTAGAGGAAATTTTGACTTTCTCAGCAATAGATAATTGGTTATGGCAGCTTACAGAAAGTTTTCCAGAAGAGTTAGATGGCAAAAGGAAAATGGGAAAACTTATATTCTGCAGAATCCAGTAAGAAAGATAATGGTTTTAATTAAACATCTATGCATATATTTGAATCCATTATTGCATTTTAGACAACTCCTTCAGACTGTATTATCATTAATTTCAAATGAATACTAAATATATTTAATAGTCTGTTCTATGTTCTTCATTTGAAGTATTTATTTTAGCATCTTTTAATTGGCTTTGGTTTTCAAAAATATCAAATGATTGTTATTTTGAAAATTTTACATTATGATGATAGTTACATATTGATTGAATAGAACAACTGTAAAAGCAATTATGTATATCTCGGTTGCATTTATGAAAGTAGATTTGGATGCTATCAAAAATATGAGTGAGGTAACTGAGATATTGTATCAATGATGATAGATATTTATTAAATTTTGAATGATATTAAATTATGAAAGTCATATGGTAGATTAGACATGGTAGTTTAACTCTGATCTATACAAATCAATAAAATAATTAGATTAGGTAACTGAAATATATTAAATGAAAGTCTTTTTATGATGCCATAAAGCTATTTTATTGTATGATATATGAGAAGTATATTAATTGAATTATGAAATCATACAAGTATAATTCATACTGATATGATTTTACTTTCGAGTATAGAAAAATCTCTTAGTTTTATTTCTTTTATTTAAATGAGATATTGTTATAATTTTTAGTTACTTTGTCAAGTTTTTAAAATGTGGTTAAGTAAAACCTTTTACATATAAGTAAAACAATGGGAATGATGGTCTATCAACTGTGTCTAATACATTTTCTCTGTTCTTGATTATTTACAATTACATTTTGTTAATCCATCTGTTGCTTTCTCTAAATTTTTTCAGCATTCAAAATGTCTACAAGAAGTGTACTTGTTTATAAACATGCTGTCTTTTCTTTAATATGGTTAACATATCTGTAATTGCTTTGTGTATTAACACAAGTAAAATTGTTCTGAATATTTTGGTTATTTTTTGTGTTTCAGGAGGGTATTTTTCTTACCACTAATGACCCAGGAAAGTGAAATCTTTTGGTACTTACTGTCACCTTAACAACTGAGAGAAAGCAGATTCATCATTTTCAACAGAACCTTGGAAAATGTATATAGTGGAGTTTGAATTAATATTTTTGTATGTATTAATTTCATACCTATTTAACATCATTGTAGATAAAGAGAAACATAAATATCAAATACTTTCAAATTTGCATATAATAACCCATAATAGGTGAACCCCTGAATTATGTTAATTTGCTTTAAAATGTGAAAG
Organism: Octopus bimaculoides; assembly: GCF_001194135.2. Classification (NCBI taxonomy): domain Eukaryota; kingdom Metazoa; phylum Mollusca; class Cephalopoda; order Octopoda; family Octopodidae; genus Octopus; species Octopus bimaculoides. Next base: position 34,633,301 of record NC_068992.1, on the reverse strand, counting down.
AAAATAATATTAAAGAGTCTTAGAACATAAAATTTCAGTATGACTTCTGTAGAATGGTGAGATATAACAGTTAGTTTTATTAGGGTAAAAGTCCAACATAGCAATCTTATTACAAGTTATTCTACACATTTAGCCAATTGTAATGAAGTATTATATCTAATATGAAGCTAACTATATAGCCAACCTTTTAAAATTTACTTGATTAAAAACTTTTTTGCTCAGTGCATTAAGTATTTTTGCCTATTCTCATCCATATGTGAAGGTATCCCAGGGAAATTTTCCTTAAATCATTTAATATTTTTCCCAATGAAACTAAAAGTTGTCCTAATGTAGAGCAGTTGTATATTAGACTTATGTTTAACTTAAAAGATCTAACAACAAAACATGTTTGCTGCACCCATTGTACACAACAAAGATAAGATTTGATCTCCACTGCATGTTTCCATTTAATTTTTAATCAATTTAAATTTCAGAGTTTTTTCCAGTGGGTCCCTTTGTCAAGAAGTGTTATTATTGATAATGATTCTTTTTTTTCATTGTAAATGTAATTTCAATTGATTAAATATTGTTTCTTGCTCACAAAACCAAGAACTGTTAGCAATCTAGTTAATCTGTTATTCTCTCTTTCCCTCTATATACATATACATATACATAATTAATAAGAAAAAATGGAGAAAAAAGACAAACAAAAAATACAACAATGCCAGGACATGATACATGCAAAGTACTAATAAGATGCTCAGAGAATGAAAGAAAGAGTGGTAGTTTTACGTTTGGAGCAAAGCTCTTCTTCGGAAACAGGTGGCATACGGAAGTCCAAAACAAAAGAAAGAGGAAGGAAAAAGTCGCCAACAGCCAACGTGTCATTATATTTTGGAATGACTGGAAGTAGATGAACAAAGAGAAAGTGCTTTCTGGAACAGGAGAGTATGAAGAATGGCTGGCATCTGTGTCTGTGTGTGTAAGGTAGCATGTAAACATGTCTACGCATGTATGTATATACATATGTGTATGCATGTGGGTGTGTGTATGTATATATGTGTATGTATATATATGTGTGTTATTTCTTTACTGCCCACAAGGGGCTACACACAAGGACAGACAAACGGATTAAGTCGATTATATTGACCCCAGTGCATAACTGGTACTTATTTAATCGACCCCAAAAGGATGAAAGGCAAAGTCGACCTCTGTGGAATTTGAACTCAGAACGTAGCAGCAAACGATATACTGCTAAACATTTTGCCCGGTGTGCTAACGTTTCTGCCAGCTCGGCGTATGTATATATATGTGTGTGTGCGTGCGTGTGTGTGGGTATGTATATATGTATATGTATATATGTACATGGCTATATATGTATATATATACATGTTTATATATGTATGTATGTGTATGTATATAAATATATATTTTTATATGTATATATATATACATATTTATATATGTATGCGTATATATGTGTATATATATATATACTTAAATATATATATATATATATATATATATATATATATATATATATATATATACTTACATACAGGAGACCAAAAGTGTACAAACGCTGTTATATGTATATATATAAAAAAAGTGGATCAAGGATGTAGCAGGCGACAAGAAAACATCCAGAGTGAGATAATACAAAAAAGGATAGGAACAAGCAAGGACGGATAATTAGGAGCTTTCTTTCGCCAGTCGAATTCCAAATCATCATTGCAGTTTAGGCCAATTACACTCGAAACTGCTCCAATCTGGCTGGCCTCAAGAAATTCTAAGCTCAGAGCACTAGATTCTTTGGAAGAAAGCAAGTGAATATATACAAAAACAAGCACGAAAAATGGAGAAATGGTACATAATTACAAATACAAACAACAGGTGTTTTTCGACTTAGGATAAATTAAATTAAGCTAGCGTGTGTAGAAGTGAAGCCTTACAGCCTGAACATAAGAGATGAATGTCATGGGAAGAAATATAAGAGATGCTACACGGATGACAGCTGAACTAAGAAAAAAGATCAGGCTTGGCAGAACACCAGTCAGATGGAAGGAGAGGAGAGAAGTAGGGGGAAGAGGGATTGAAGAATTAGGAAGGGATGAGAAAGAGAGAAAAAGAAAAACGGGACAGAGTGAGGTGAAGATTGGCTGGCCAGATTGGAACAGTCTCGCGTGTAACCAGCTGAAACTGCAACGACGATCTGGAACTCGACTGATGAAAGAAAGCTCCGAATGACCCGTCCTTATTTTTTCCTGTTCTTTTTTGTATCATCTAACTGTCCGGATGTTTTGTTGTCGCCTGTTACATTCTTGTTCCGTAATTTGTTTTGTTTTTAGTTAATGTTGACATTATTACCCGGAAACGAATAAAAACATTTAGCACAACGGGTGTAAAAAAAGGTGTACGAAGTGAATATGAAAACAAAAACGTACAGGAAGTAATGGGGTGGGCGGTGGGGATAGGTCTTTGGGAAATTCACAAGATCCGAGTTTTTCCCTCATAACTTTTAGGAGAATGGGTTTTATTAAATGAAATTTTATACAAATACCTTTCATACAGCATACATTGCGATTATAACGAAATTTGTGTGGGAAACAAGTAAAAATATAATATTAAAACAAAATATCTTTTACATATCTCTTAAAAATCACTGGATATATTAATCCCACATTGCAGATTGTGGCATATTAAGTCTCCGTAATTCATTCATCGTAAAAAAGAAAAACATTTTCCCATACTTCCGGTTTCCAGTATTTCCCATATTTCCCCCACCATTTTTCCAAATAAAAATAAGGGGTTTGCGGCACATTAGGCATCTGTAATGCATGTCGTGTGAAAGGTATTTATATACAATTTCATGAAAAGATATCCATTTTCCTTAAAGTCACGAAGGGAAAAAGTCAGATCTTGTGAATTTTTCAAAGTCCTCTCCTCACTCCTTCGGAAAAGATTTTACCCACAAATTTCGTTATAATCGTAATGTATGCCGTTTGAAAGATATCTATATAAAATTTCATTTAAAAAACCCATTTTCCTACAAGTTCTGGGGAAAAAACTTGGATCTTTTGAACTTTCCTAAGTCCTCCCCCACCCCCATTGTTTTACATGCATTTTTATTTTCATATTCGTTTTCTACACATTTTTTCTACACCCGTTGCCCTATCTTTTGTCGATTTCGTTTCCGGGTCATAATGTCAACATTAATCTTGTTCTTTCTATATATACATATGGCAGTGTACGTACACTTTTGGTCTCATATGTAAGTATATATATATATATATATATATAAATTATGTACAACTCCTTTACTCTTTCTTTTAGCCCCTTCACACTTTCTTCGTTCTTTCCACTTTTCTTTTTCTCGCTCGCCCTCTCTCACATTTCTTGGCCTTCCCTTCATTCTCATCACTTTCCCTCCTCCTTCACCTTACTCTGTCCCTTTCCTTTCCTTTTCTCTCTTTCTCATCCCTCCCTAATTCTTCAATCCCTCTGCCACCTATCCCTCTCCTTTCCTTCCACATGACCGGTGTTTCGTCAAGCCTGACCTTACTTTCTTGGTTCGACTACCATCCGTGTAGCATCAGATGAGAACTGATGCTTTCAATGAGCCTAGTGAGTACTTAGATGGGTGACCACTTGGGAAACTTAGGTGCTGTAAGCGTCTCACACTTTTTGTTATATATATATATATATAGGTGCAAAAGGGGCTGTGGGGTAAGAAGCTTGCTTCCCAAGCATGTGTCACTTAGAGTGCATTCGGTGTGTCGGTTGTGTCAGACGTTGGTTTTTGTTGCTGCTTTGAGGATAGAGACGATGTACTCAGACTTTAGCGGGTCTGAGTTGTCTTCAGCAGAGGAGGAGCTGGTAAGGGCAGTCATAGAGATGGATGGAGTGCCTCCTCGCCTCCTCTACTGTTCTAAATTGTACGACCATTGTGCCATATTTCCTTCCTTTCATCATGCTCGTTGAAAGCACCAGTTCTCATCTGATCACCGAAGTTAAGAAATGTCAAGCCCAGTGAGTAATTAGATGGGTAACTGCTTGGGAAACTTACATGCCGTAAGCATCTCACACTTTCTATCATATATATGTGTGTGTGTGTGTGTGTGTGTGTGTGTGTGTGTGTGTGTGTGTGTGTGTGTGTGTATCAAAGTATTATATATCCATTATGGCCAATCTTACCAACTGGCTTTGCACTAAGGATTCAATGGAGCGTTGGGTAACAGTCCAATTACGTAACCCTCCACTCATCAGAGGCAGCTGTTATGGAATGATACACGCATACACACACACTCACATACACACATACATACACACACATATATATAGGCACAGGTGGCTGTGTGGTAAGAAGCTTGCTTCCCAACTACATGGTTTTGCGTTCAGTCTCATTATGTAGTATCTTGGGAAAGTGTCTTCTGCTATAGTCTCAGCCTTGTGAGTGGATTTGGTAGACGAAATCTGGAAGAAGGCTATTCTATATATATGTATATATATATATGTGTGTGTGTGTGTGTGTGTGTGTGTGTGTGTGTGTGTCTTTGTGACATTGTGTTTGTCTCCTACCACTGCTTGACAACTGGTGTTAGTGTGTATATGTCCCCATAACTTAGCAGTTTGACAAAAGAAACCAATAGAATAAGTACTAGGCTTCAGAAAAAATAAGTCATGGGGTTGATTTGTGCAAATAAATCCATTCAGAGTACTACCCCCACATGGCCACAGTCAAATGACTGAAACAATTAGAAAAGGATACAATGGCCGTCTACTTGTGACCGAGGAACACCATTGCTGACCTTTAGGAAGATTGTGCACTCTAGGACTAACTTATATTTTGCATTTGCAGCTCTGTTGGTGGCTAAAGAGCCCTGCTCTTGACAAGCATATTCGACTGCCAACATTGCAAACCAAGCTTTCCCCATTCACTATACTAACATTGAGCTTTTGAGCTGCATGCTTAAATTCTTCATACAGCTCTTTCAAAGGTGTCAGCTCCCTCCTTAACCTGCTTCCTCCATCTGTGGTGTTGACAGGCATTGCTCTCCCAGAGATACATACAAACACACACACACACATATATTGTTCCATTTTAGGTAGCATCAACAAAACACGTACTCTATCCAGGACGAGATAAAGATCATTTAATATACACAATTTACAAAAGAGCAACTAATAGCTTCATGCAGTAGAATTATAATAATTTAGCAGATTTATATAACATGCCATGTATCACCAAGCAACCTCTCAGGCTTTGTGCATACATTTAGACATCAGTTGGTATGGAATGATCTTGAAAGATTGCTTGGCATGTTTTATAAACCTGCCAAACTATTGTATCGCTACAACATGTAATTATTAGTAACTTTTTCTAAAAAATTTCTACATTAAATGATGTGTGTGTGTGTGTGTGTGTGTGTGTGTGTGTGTGTGTGTGTGTGTGTGTGTGTGT
>NC_068992.1:34618518-34627851 GCF_001194135.2 Octopus bimaculoides | reverse complement strand
AGAAACCTTGTGAGTGCATTTAGCAGATAAAAACTGAAAGAAACCTATTGTATATATGTGTGTGTGTGTGTGTGTCTTTAGATTTGTGTGTGTCCTCTATCACCGCTTGACAACCAGTGTTCATGTGTTTACTTCCCCATAACTTAGCAGTCCAACAAAAGAGACCAATAGAATAAGTACTAGGCTTAAAAAAATAAGTCCTGGGGTTAATTTGATCCACTAAAACTATAGAAGATAGTGATCCAGCTTGGCTGTTGTCAGATTACTGAAACAAATAAAAGGGGAAAAGAATTAAAAAATATGTATGTATATATATACTCTTTACTCTTTTACTTGTTTCAGTCATTTTACTGTGGTCATGCTGGAGCACGGCCTTTAGTCGAGCAAATCGACCCCAGGACTTATTTTTTGTAAGCCTAGTACTTATTATACCGGTCTCTTTTGGCGAACTGCTAAGTTACAGGGATGTAAACATACCAGCATCGGTTGTCAAGCGATGTTGGGGGACAAACACAGACACACAAACATATACACACACACATACATATATATATATACATATACATATATACGATGGGTTTCTTTCAGTTTTCGTCTACCAAATCCACTCACAAGGCTTTGGTCAGCCTGAGGCTATAGTAGAAGACACCTGTCCAAGGTGCCACTCAATGGGACTGAACCCGGAACCATGTGGTTGGTAAGCAAGCTACTTACCACACAGCCACTTCTACACCTATATGTAAACAGTATGCAAATATAAGTGTATTAATTACTAACAGAAGATAAATTCTTGATGTATTGAAATTATCTCCACTTCAAGAGAAAGTGAAATAATCACTGGTGATAATTGTACCAATTGTAAATGTAAAACAGTGATAAGCACAAGAAGAAAGAATTCTCCAAAATTTTGAAACGACCTTAAGGAAGAGACAGTTTGTCTTGAGACAAATGGGCATCTGTAGACATTTGTTTTCTGCCTTAATGGACTTCATTAGTACAGCAGTTGTCTTATGTTTTATCTAACAGGTGAAATGATTGGACAAAAAAAGAAATAAGAATTATGCATTGAAGGCCTTGGTAATTTTCTAATTTAAAATTAAACTGAGTTAAGAGAGGTAGCTTAGAGTGGCTACAAGTATGTACCTGAATAACAAAGACAAGACATATAATTGATAACGTACAAATTTTTGATTCATTGAAATTATATCTGCATCTAGAGAACATAAAACAAAATCTGATAGTGATAACTGGACCAGCACCAAAATGAGAGGCAAGGTTAATCTCAAGAATCTCATGACTGTTGATGCAGAAGGACATGTCCACAGCTTTTGGCTGGTGACCAGCATTTCAAAATTCAGGTGGCAAAAAGTCTACTTTTATGTGATATTTAATTGTAAGGTGAAGAGTGGGTAAGAGTGTAGAGGAAAACAGAAAAAATGGGATAGAGGTGCAGTGAAGTGGTGGGAAGAAGGATGTGAGAAGTGGGGGAGCTTTTAAGATATGGTCATCTATATGTGTGTGCATAACAGTGTGTTCTCTTTCTTTATTCTTTTATTTGTTTCAGTCTTTTGACTGCAGTCATGCTGGAACACTGCCTTAAAGAGTTTTGTCAAAGAAATCAGCCCCAAGATTTATTCTTTGTAAGCCTAGTACTTATTCTACCAGACTCTTTTATCAAACCATTAATTTATCGGCACATAGATACACCAGTATCGGTTATCAAGTGATGGCGAGGTGGACAAACAGAGACATACACATAAGCACACACACATGATGGGCTTCTTTCAGTTTCTGTCTATCAAATCCATTCACAAGGCTTTATTTGGCCCTAGAATATAATAGAAGACACTTGTCCAAGGTGCCAAGCAGTGGGACTGAACCCAGAACCATGTGGTTAGAAAGCAAGCTTCTTACCACACAGCCACGACTGTGCCTATGTTGTATGTAAATGATGAGTATCAGGAGAAAAATAATAGCTCCTCATTTATGGTGAGAGAAGTACCAATGGAAGAAGAAACAATACATATACTTAGGGTGAAACCTACCAGTTGGCTAATGATGATAGTGTCTCATAGGCTGAGAAACGTGGTTCTACAATTTGTTGCTAAACATCTGGGATAAATGATTTGTTTATAGTGATCAAATGCATGTGCTGTACATCAGCTCATTCCCTCTATTAAACTGAAGTTACCTGAACAGGTGCACTGTGTGCCACACATTAGTTGTCAAAGTGATCACAGAACAACATGAGATGAGGTGTTATGCTCAGAAACACAATGCACCACCTGGTCCAGGAATTGAAATCACGAACTTGCAACATCCTAACCACTAGGCCGTGCACCCTCATGGCTGGCTAATATATACTTGCCTTCACCCTACAATCAAATAGCACATAAAGGTGGAGCAGAATTTTTGCTACCTGAACGCTAGAATGCAGCTAAATAAACAGAGAGACCAATCCAAAGGACATAACTCTGATTACTTCTTTCTTCTACCATTCTATCTGCAATGGCTATGTTTTTGCATTATTTTTTTTTTCCCTTTTCTTTTCTTTTACAACAAAAATGGCACCTATAAACCAGCTGTGGCATTTTCAGGTCTCCAGTAGAAAACAGCTCAAGCTATACTTTTCCATTCAGCTATGTCTGAAAATTGTGACCTCTCCATTGTTGCCATGAAAGTATTTAGTATCATTAATTGGCTGTCATGAGACTATATGATATTCTTATTATTACACTATTATTACTGTACTATTATAGATAATAATAGTAAGAATAATAATAATAATAATAATAATAATAATAATAATAATAATAATAATAATAATGATAATAATAATCATTTCTACTATAGACACAAGGCCTGAAATTTTGGGGGAGAGGGCCAGTTCATTAGATTGACCCCGGTACGCAGCTGGTACTTAATTTATCAAACCCAAAAAGATGAAAGGTAAAGTCAACTGTGGCTGAATAAAAATAGTAATAATAATGGTTTCAAATTTTGCAACATGGGCAGCCATTTTGGGGGAGGGGATGAGTTGATTGCATCGACCCCGGCGTTTCACTGATTCTTAATTTATTGACCCCAAAAAGATGAAAGGAAAAGTCAATCTTGGTGAAATTTAAACTCAGAACATAAAAACGGATGAAATACTGCTAAGCATTTGGCCTAGCATGCTAGTGATTCTGCCAGCTCACCACCTTAGTAATAATAATAATAATAATAATTATCATAATAATAATAATAATAATAATAATAATAATAATGGGTGTTTAACATGTGAGAATGATAATGCATTACTTTGAAATCTGTCTAAAATCATCAGAAATAAAAACAACTAATGTCAGCTAAAAAAACACTGGCACAATGTTGGATCATAACCAAGTAATACTCATTAAAATTTAATTCTCTTTTCTGCATTAACGGATGCATTATAGATGTTTATAATCTCCAACACATGTGAATATGATCACCAGATTGCAGTTCATATTAACAAGAGGCTGCCTCTGTTCTTATCATCATTCACAAGGAAAGAAGAAAAAATTAAATAACACTCATATTATTCAGTTCAAGAATAGCAAATGAGAAGTGCATACTTTAAACTTGAAAGACAAAAAGTATGGAAAATTAAACATGCAAAATTCTTTAACACCAGAAATGTGCAGACTGGCACCCTACAAAAATGTTAACAAATACATTTAAATGGCTGGTATTATTCCTTATTCGTCACTTATAAAATCAAAAGAACATGTGGACATTAAAGGAATGTATTTCTATCCTACACACTTATTTTTACAATAGTGCTCTACTCACAAGAGACGGAAGTAGAAAATTATAAAAACTAAAGCCATCCCAGTTGGAAGATTAATATTCCATGGAAACTTATTCTCTCCACTCCTTTTCTGTCTGGCACTGATGCCTTCAGGTAACTTGCTTAACAGAACTGGTTGTGGATACAAAAGCTATGGTATATGGAGGATCTCAAGCTGCATGCTGCAAATGATAAACAGCTGGAAATATTACTACAGACAAAGCATGGATTTACCAAAGGAATAAATATGAAATTGAAGTGAGAAAAATGTGCCAAAGCAACTTTGAACACAAGACAACTAGTTAAAAATTAAAAACCTCACACTAGATACAGAAAATGAAATAAGAGAACTAGATCAAACCCAAACACAGAAATACTTAATGACCTATATATTGTACAACAAATACAAATGAAAGAGAAGATAAGGAAGGAATATTATAGACAAGTTAGATTAGTACTTAAAACAGCACAATGGGAAAAGTAAGATTTAGTGTCAATTCTTTAACTGTCTCAGTTATATGTTATGGTTGCAATATTCTTAATTGGATATTAAATGAGCTAGTCAAACTAGACAGGAAGACATGAAAAATAATGATGGAATTTAAAATACACCATCCACAGTCTAATGTAGAAAGGTTATATATGCAATGAATTGAAACTAGAGGCCTTATACAACTAGAAAATTACTGTGAAATATCCACTGTAGGATTACAGAAACCTCTAACTCAGAATCAGGGAAAGCTGGCTCAAATAGATACAAACCATGAGCAAAAACTCTATTTTCAGTCTTTGGGGAAACTGAAAAATGTAAGAAAGCAATCATAATACCTGACACATGAAGAAAAAGAAGGAACAACAAAAGCTCTAAAGTAACCCAAATACAAGCTGGAACTGGAGTGACAAAATACCATGATAAAACGATGGCAAGAAAAACCCTTACATAGAAACTGCTGGGATATGATAAACAGAAAAGAAATAGACAAAGTAATTTTTTTTAAATGGTTGAGAATCTCAGAACTCAAAGCAGAGACTGAAGGATTTTTAATTGCAACACAAGATCAAAACCTCCATATCAAAAAGCATCAAAAATACAAAATGAAGAAAAATACAATAAGTAACTGCAGAATATGTGTTAATGGGAAAGAAATGATAAATGTTATGGCCTCTGGCTACCCATTTCTGGCTAAGAAAGAATATATCCAGACAGACATGACAAATTTTGGATGTGTATATACTGGAAGCTGTGCCAGTACTATGGAATGACAACTAAAACATAAATAATATAAACATGTCCCTGAAAATGACAGATCAACCTTTCTCTGGGTTATGCCAGTGCATGCAGAGATTTAGGCTAATGGGCTAGATATTGTCATTGGGAACCATCAAGAATAAAAATGCCTTCTAATCAGAATATCAATTCCACAGGTGACAATGTATCTCTAAAAGAAACAGAGAAATTCTCAAAATACAAAGATCTGGAAGTAGGGATAACCCAAATATGGAGCCTGTAAATGGATGCATTCGTTATGGTTACAAAATATAGAGACAAATTCATAACTAAAACACAAGGACTTACGAATATATATATAACATACTGAAAGTAGCACTGCTAGGTACTGCACACATTCCAGGTAAAGTACTTTTAACAGTATAAATAACATCAAAACAAACCACACCACATACCCAAGGCATACAGAGCTATGGTCAGTAGTACAGTGAAAGCACATGATAAAAATAAGTCTATTGAATAATAATAATAATAATAATAATAATAATAATAATAATAATAATAATGATAATTACAATCAGTCATTTAATGCATGAGTTCCTGTTTTTTTCTGATTCATGAAAACTTGTTAGACAACTAGGTGCTGTGTGTATTTGTGTGTGCTGACAGTCAGACAATAACTGCTTCAGTTTTCATTTTTGTATTGGAAATTTATTTTCTTATTGGTTTTTTTTTTTGTGTTTGTGTATAGAATGGTGAGTTATCTCACTCTGTTGTTCCAACATAATTCTGCACATTGGCCTTGGTTTTTCTTTTAGAAATTTTTTGTTTGCTCTTTCAATTTAGTACATTGTTTCCACTATTAATATAGCTTCCATGATTAATTATCTAAAAGTTTTAGCTGTTCTGTGTAGATTATGTTATTTCTAGTGACTTTATGTACTTTTGTTTTGTGTGATAGAGTGCTGCAGTTTTTTTGGTTTTCTCTGTTGTTGTAGGTGCATAATCAGTGAGACAAAAAGTGTAGTGTGTGTACGCCCAATTTAACAAAATCATAAAGATTACAGATTTTGTGTTTAGAGTTGTATTTGGACATTAAATTGGTTACATAAAGGTCATTTACAAGCCTCCTGGCTTGTGGTTTATTGTTGATTACCATTTCCTTTTCCATGTTCTTGTGATATATTATTCCTGTTACTTTCTGATGGAATAAAAGCATATTTTGTACTTTTTAATGAGGTTTTTGATAATGGATTTTCCTATTTAATTAATGACTGATGAACATTTTATTCATATATATCTTATGTTTCGGTTGTGAATATGGCTGTGCCTGGTGATTTTAATTTTTTTTTTTTCTTGTTGCATTATTTGATTTTCCAATTTATTCCTATAGCCAATACTTTACAGCATTTGTTTTATCCTATTAATTTTCTTTCTGGAGTACTACTTTTGTGGAGGAGAATCTTAAGCCTTCCATTGACAAAGAATTATATATCTGATTTCTTATCGATATATGACAACATGTATATGCCTTTTTTTACACATGTTTGCATGTAAAATAACTTAGGAGGGTAGGTTGAAACATTCATAGGCTGATTATGAAGGAGTGACGCTACAGCTGTGTAATCTTGCATGCATTATTTTCAATTCTTCTCATTAATAACTGCATTGTTTCTTTTCAGACAAACTGACATCTGACTGTTCAAAGGGGACTTAAAAAGTAACTGGTAGTAAACTTCCCTTGAAAATGGACAAATTTTGGCATTGTGGTGTTTTCAAGTACCCCAAGAAAAAGGGGCCCCCAAGGACATACATGCTGACATGATTGCTACATCCACTCCAGCTTTATCAACAGTGTAAAAGTGGGCAACTGAATTTAGGAGGGGAAGGAATAATCTTGAAGATGACCCTATGTCAAGATATCCTGCAACTGCCTTCGCTTTGGAAAATACTAATCATATTCACCACATGATAATGGACGATGGATGATTGACTATAAATCAAAAAGCCAATGCTATTAGCATATCCCTTGAGAAAGTTGAGAATATTCTGCACAATGAAGTTGGCATGATGAAGGTTTCTGTTTGGTGGGTGTTACATCTGACACCTTATTAAAAGCACCCCAGGCTGATTACATCATGGAAAAATCTGACATTGTTTGAGGCAGATCCAGCTGGTTTCCATGCATGTTTTCTAATCCAGTGTGATCGTTGGCTTCATCACTTTGAGCCAAAGACAAAGAGACTATCCATGCAGTGGAAATATCCCTCCTCACCTTCTCCAAAGAAGGCCTAGGTTGTTTCATCTGCAGGAAAGGTGAATATCAGTTTTGGGGGATACAAAAGGCATCGTATTTATTGACTATCTTCAGAAGGGCCACATCATCAATGAAGAGTACTATATCAACTTGCTGAGGCAGTTACGAAAGGCTATCACGACCAAATACCCAGGAAAACTGAAGAAAGGTGTTTTGTTTTATCAGGACAATGTTCCAGCACACAGGTCCTTGGTTTCAATGGCTGCTGTGTGTGGCTGTGGCTTTGAACTGGTTGATGAAAACATTATTCTCTTGATTTGGCCCCCATCTGATTATTATATGTTCCCTAACATATAAAAAACTTGGCTGGGAACCAGTATCACAGTGATAATGATGTCATATCTGCTGTTGATGAAATTCTTTTATCAGCAGGATGAAAGCTTCTTCACCAAAAGGGATCGAAGCACTGCAACACCGGTAGAAGAAGTGTGTGGTTTGCAAAAAGAACTATGTTAAAATGTAAACCTCATTTGGTCATATTCCATGAGGGAACCTTGGTCAGCCTATGAACCTGTCAGCCAACCCTCCTAATATATTTTTAATATTCTTACAGTATTTCTACTTTATTTCTTACATTATTTGTATGAAATGGCTCCTAAACCTGGGGTTCTCAAATCTCTGGTTTCTCTACAAATGTAGTCTTGAGGGTCTGTGAGCTGCTTTTAAAATTTGAAGGCCACTGTAAATGTATAATTATCAATTTGGGAAAATAACTTTGTGGTAAGTTAATAAAATCACTTTATTGAATAGATAGACTTTTCAAAGGCCTGGATTTTGTAGGAAAATTCAATCAAATAAAAGTGGCCCATAATAGGGAAAAAATAAGTCATTTGCTAAAGTTATGTAGAAGAGAGTTTTTCCTTTCTTTAGTTCTTCCAGCTCTAATGTTATTTTAGAAAATAAATAATATCCAAAATCCTAGTGTAAAAGTTTCTGCTCATTAAATATTGTTGTGACAATATTATTTAATGGATATTTTTTATCAGTAATTTATGATTTTTTTTTTTCTGTGGATGTTAAATTTTCACATATAGGTTTTCTGTCTCCTAATTTGCTATGTGCATATTTTCATCGGTTAGTTTGTTTAGGAACTATATCAATAACAAAATATAATAAAACATTCAAAAACCTTTACATTCTTGTAATAAACTAATCACAAATGCTATGAGAAAACCATTTCCTAATTACTGAAACAAACCTAATATCAAAAGGCGGAGACTTTCAAATTCAGCCATAATAAAATTAGAAACAAGCACAAGAATGTTTCCATGCTTCTTGCCTACAATTCAATATCAGCTATAACAATTACTCAAGAGTTATGTATCAATGAGTGTACTGAGTCCATCTGCAAACAATTGTCATGTCATAAAATAAGGACACATCTGAAAAAGTTCTTCCAAGATATACAAAATTACAGGATGGAAAAAAAGAATGCTTTTACTTTAAGGCCACTGAATTAGAACCAACCTAGAATTTAGTACCAACAAAAACCATCTCGGTTTATATATACATACAGTAACCACTCGACTATTGTGAGTGCTATATTCCAACCCCCTGCAATAGGTGAAAATCTGCAAAGTAGAAACAATACTGTACTGTATATTTTTTTGAATTATTTTTATTTGTAAATATTTATTTTATTATAAATGCAAGAGAATACCACAGAGGCATCAACGTAAGCTTAAATAATAAAGCACAATAGGTGACCACAATATGGCGAGGGATTGCTACATATATATACATACAGAGGTAGAGGTAAGGGTCAACCAAGGTTCGGTCCTCAGCCACCTCCTATTTATCATAGTCCTCCAGGCGATCACAGAGGAATTCAAGACAGGTTGCCCCTGGGAGCTCCTCTATGCTGATGACCTTGCACTAATTGCTGAGTCACTATCAGAACTAGAGGAGAAGTTTCAAGTGTGGAAGCAAGGACTAGAATCGAACGGCCTTAGAGTCAACCTAGCAAAAACCAAAATG
>NC_068992.1:34614787-34617604 GCF_001194135.2 Octopus bimaculoides | reverse complement strand
GTGCTGTGCGTGAGAAGACCCGGCAAGCCAAGTGAGATCATTGCCAGGGCCCCTGGACTGGCTCTTGTGCGGGTGACACATAAAAGACACCATTTTGAGCGTGGCCGTTTTCGTGCGGGTGACAAGTAAAAGCACCCACTACACTCTCTGAGTGGTTGGCGTTAGGAAGGGCATCCAGCTGTAGAAACTGTCAAATTAGATTGGAGCCTGGTGTTGCCATCCGGTTTCACCAGTCCTCAGTCAAATCGTCCAACCCATGCTAGCATGGAAAGCGGACGTTAAACGATGATGATATAATGCGAGAGTTAGGGGTTGAGGGTTCAACCCACTAGGGGATAATATCTATCGAATATACTGCTGGGAGGGTACCCAATTATTGCTACCCTAGTGTTATACCAAGTGCAATAAATGGGAGCGGGTAAAGGGGGGGGGTTACCCCAAATTTGTATATCAATTAGAAAATGGAGGATAATATGCTGAACCCAACTACTTGCAGACAGTGTATCCCGTTGAATTCATTAATTTAATTGGATCTTTTTGGTTTGACGGCGGTACCAAAAACACTACATAAAAAAATGTTGCCCGTCAAACCAAAAAGATCCACTGTCTAAGCTTAGCTACGGTTGGATAGACACTAACCGGTCAAGAGGCTAGTACTAGCTTGCTTACGTACACCCTCACACACACACACGCGTGCTATGTATATCTCCCCATATTCATACTCATGCGTACATAAATGTATTTACACATGCACGTGCGCAAGCACACATCTCTTAATTCAACTTTATACTCAAATAGTGGGGATAGAAATATTAATGTAATGGCAATAGAATTAAATTAGTAGACTTTTAAGAAGACTATAAGCAGATAAAAATAATAGTAATAATAAGAATAAATAAATAAATAAATAAAAAATCACCATCCTTATGTATATACATATAGATATACACGCATACACACACATCCACATATACATATATATATATATATATATATACATACACATACACATACTTATATATATATATATATATATATATATACACACACATATATATATACACACACATACACAAATATATGCACACATACACACACACTCACCCATATATATATGCTAAGAAGTATCCTACTCAAAGTTGATACACTCAAAGTGAGCCATTATGGTGGTTATTTGTGGATTTAGTGAATTTACGTGTGATTGTATTTTATTGTTTCCACAGTTCGGTTAAAACAAGGGGCGTTAATTACTATAGGGATAATAATGAAAGGGTATAGCCCTAAGGTTAAGTACCCTACCTAGCTATCGTTGGCTTACATAATTGAGTAAATGAATGAATAAATAGTTGTCATTGCTATTGCTGCCACCACCAGCATGAATACCCCACCGTATGCGATATCGCTGGCTGGTTAATTAATACATTGGTTTAGATGGGTAGATAAGTAGATAATAATCGATCCAACAGACAAACGATGAATAAGACCGTCCGAATCCTGGCAGAATATCGCTGAGTACCAGAGGCCCTAGTATGCGTAAGGCTGTCGCCCCCATATTCTCCTATATACTCGAAATGTGCATACACACATGCATATATGTCCACGTGTATATATCTCCACAGGCACACAACAGTTTCATGGATGATTGTAGGTACCCAGGTTCACACATACTGATGTACGGACATACATACACACATTTGCCCGCACACACACACATAGACATAAGCTGATACACACATCTACATACATATGTATACATACACATTTCTCCATACACCCGTCTATATATGCATATCTGTACATACATATACACACCCATATATACTCCCCTATACAAATTATGTTCCCTCACATACACCCATACATATGCATACATACACAACTGTGTAACCAACAATCAGTACATCCGTATGTACACAACTACATACCCACCTACATACACACTTATACATATACACATACATACATATACACACACACATATATATATACACACACACATATATATATACACACATATATATATATGTATATACATATACACACCCACATATGCACATACACGTACATACACCCACGTATGTACTAACAAGCAAATGGATATGCAGGTGAATACACACAGGAGGAGTATTTATAGTAATAAAAACCAACAACAATAACATCAACAACACATGTAGATACATCTACATGTGCATATACATACACACATACCTATACCCATAGATACTTATATTAATATTAATACAGGGGCGGTGCTTGTAGTGCAAAAAAAAATACATACATGACAACACAAACCTTGACTCCCTCTCTCTCTCTCTCTCTCTCTCTCTGACGCACACATGCAAACATACACATCCATACATCTTTCACTTTCTCCTCTCTTTCACTTTTTGTTTTCACTTCAAAGCAAATGTTGCCTTTCACTTTCTCCTCTCTTTCAATTTTTGCTCTCTTCAAAGCATAAAGAAATAAAAAATTTTTTTACGAAAATTAACAATGTTCACTCTGGTTGCCCCACCATCAAAAGTTGAAGCTAAGAGTATTAAATGTTTTGTAAGAAATCTAGTGAATGTGTACAGCAACAAAGACAAAAAATAGAGAACATGGTACACAATTACAAATACAAACAACAAGAATATATCAAGAGTTGTCTTTCAACTGAGGACGAATCAAATTGAGCTGGCGTGTATAAAGTGACAGTCTAAGCATAGGAGATGGGCATAAGATGTGTTGGCAGCTGGCATCTTGGGTAAGTGTCTTCTACTATTGATTTGGGTTGACCAAAGACTTGTGAGTGGATTTGGTAGATGGAAACTGAAA
>NC_068992.1:34612393-34614552 GCF_001194135.2 Octopus bimaculoides | reverse complement strand
TACTTTTTTACTCTTTTACTTGTTTCCGTCATTTGACTGCGGCCATGCTGGAGCACCGCCTTTAGTCGAGCAAATCGACCCCAGGACTTATTCTTTGGAAGCCTAGTACTTATTCTATCGGTCTCGTTTTGCCGAACCGCAAGTTACGGGGACATGAACACACCAGCATCAGTTGTCAAGCGATGTTGGGGGGACAAACACAGACACACAAACATACACACACACACACACACACACACACACATATATATATACATATATACGATAGGCTTCTTTCAGTTTCCGTCTACCAAATCCACTCTCAATGCTTTAGTTGGCCTGAGGCTATAGTAGAAGACACTTGCCCAAGGTGTTACGCAGTGGGACTGAACCCGGAACCATGTGGTTGGTAAGCAAGCTACTTACCACACAGCCACTCCTGCGCCTATATATATATTATTTGATACTTTGATAGGTTTTGGCCAGTATTGGCAAGTCATTCAAATCATTAATCAGACAACATGGCCGACTCAAGTGGAGAGTTATTGTTTACGGACACATATCTGGGTGTAGGAGGTTTATCCAGGATTTCTTGAATGAATTTGTTCAAAGACTTCTTGAACTCTATGGGGTCTGTTTCTGCATTAATGTGTTTTGGTCTAATGTTAAAGAGAGCAGGGACAACTGAGATGAAATAATTGTGCCATATTGTTGTTATGTGATACGAGTATGATTCATGTCATTGGTGGATAGTTTGGGGCCCAAGTTTTGGTTGTATCTTAAAGGTGATGCCAACATCATTTGGGCAATGCTAATGGAATATTTTCCACATCAGGCAGATGATGTAGTGCTCACAGCGGTGTTGGAGAGAATAAAACTTGAGCTTTTCTAGATGACCGCAATAGTCAAGACCTATCATACCATGTATCTTTTTAGTAATTGACCTTTGAGATGCTTCAACCTTCATGATACTTTGTTTCATGTGGGGAGACCACAGTGGACAACAGTATTCAAGGTGGGGTCGGGCAAAAGTGGAGAAGAGAAGGATAATGGTCTGGATATCTTTCGACTGGAAGGTTCTGAGAATCCAGGAGCACATTCTGCAGGACATGTCAATTTTGCTGTTTATATGAGTGGCCCAGCTTATATTGTTGTCCACAATTATTCCCAAGTCTCTGATGTTGATGGATGCCATAGAAGTTTCGTTTGAAGGAAGGGTATCTGGAAGTTTCAGGGTATTGTCTTTTCTGAGGTGGATTAACTCAAATTTGTGCTTGTTCGGCAGCATATTATTCTTTTATGACCATTGGATAACAGCCAGTAGATTTGACTGAAGACATGTATAGTCACCCACTTTATTGATGACCGTCTGGATCTTGGAATCATCTGCAAAGATTCTTATGTTGCTGTGCTTGATGATGTCACCAATGTCATTGATGTAGATAATGAAAAGAAGTGGGTCCAACATTGTGCCTTGTGGAATGCCACTACTGACTTTGGCTAGGCTTGATTCTACTCCTTCAACTACAACATTTTGGGTTGTGTCCATCAGGAAACACTTGATCCATTGTAGTAACTTTCCTGAGATGCCAATGTTGGATAGTTTTTTCAAGAGAATCTTATGATCAACCCTGCTAAAGGCTTTGCTGAAATCAATGATGACATTGGTGTTGTGCACGGAAACCAGACAGCTGCTCTGGCAATGATCACGCTCGGACGATGATCTTAGCGCTCCACTAGCACAGGTGCCGGTCATCGAATTTGGTTCAATCACAATTTCAATTTCACTTGCCCCAACAGGTCTTCGCAAGCCGAGTTTAGAGTCTAGTGAAGAAGAGGTTGGCATGGGTGCCTGTCGTCAAATTTGGATCGATTTCATTTGCCTCAACAGGTCTTTGCAAACAGAGTTTAGTGTCCAATGAAGGAAGGTACGCATAAGTGGGCTGGCTACACCCCTGGCAGAGGCCTTGGATTTAGGTCTCACTTGGCTTGCCAGGTCTTCTCATGCACAGCATATTTCCAAAGGTCTCGGTCATAAGTCATCGCCTCGGTAAGGCCCAATGTTTGGAGGTCGTGCCTCACCACCTCATCCCAGGTCTTCCTGGGTCTACCTCTTCCACAGGTTCCCTCAACTGCTAGGGTGTGGCACATTTTCACACAGCTATCTTCATCCATTCTTG
>NC_068992.1:34596500-34611659 GCF_001194135.2 Octopus bimaculoides | reverse complement strand
CTCTTATGTGTCCATAGCTTACACTGGGTACATCTTATAAAGTTTCTACCTACGCCATTTCTACAGATCGAGCAGGGCCATCTACCTGAAGAGGTTTGTGTTTTGTCTACCTTCCTACTTATTAGGACTTTGGTTTTAGCTAGGTTGACTCTAAGGCCCTTCGATTCAAGTCCTTGCTTCCACACCTGAAACTTCTCCTCTAGTTCTGATAGTAACTCAGCAATTAGTGCAAGGTCATCAGCATAGAGGAGCTCCCAGGGGCATCCTGTCTTGAATTCCTCTGTTATCGCCTGGAGGAATATGATAAATAGGAGGGAGCTGAGGACTGAACCTTGGTGGACCCTTACCTCTACCCGGAATCCTTCACTGTACTCATTGTCAACCCTCACCTTACTGACAGCGTCTCTGTACATGGCTTACACAGCTCTCACTAACCATTCTTCTATCCCTAGTTTCCTCATTGACCACCAGATAAGGGATCGGGGGACCCTGTCAAAGGCTTTCTCCATGTCAACGAAAGTCAGGTACAGAGGTTTATCCTTGGCTAGGTATTTCTCCTGCAGCTGTCTTACCAGAAATATAGCATCAGTGGTGCTTTTCACTGGCACAAACCCAAACTGCATCTCATCTAAACTGACTCTCTCCCTAATTAGTTGGGCTATGACTTTCTCTGTGACTTTCATTACCTGATCTACCAACTTGATATATATATAAATATATATATATATATATATATATATATATATATATATATATATATATATATGTATATTTGGGAATTTACGAAGGAGTTTGTACTTAGTTTTCCTAGTCATTTATGTTTATAAATGTAAGCCTGAAACAATTAGTCTATTAACATTCTAAAACCTTCCTGGCCTCATTATGAAGATGTTGGAAATGATATTATGGTGTTTGTGTGCTTTATGGCAAGTCACAAAGAATGATGGGGATTCAGTTATAATTGGTAAGATCACCAAAGACTGATTTTAAATGTATAATGGTTAAGCCTGAGCAGATTGCATTCATGCTTGTTTCACTGAGAGTTGTGTGTGTATAAGTTTATATATGCATGTGTATGTATATGTGTTTATTTGCACGTGTGTTATATAATATATACAAGTTTTTCAGCATGCTTGATTCCAGGCCCATGCAGAATTATCCATTTGGCCTGATTAAAAAGTCATATAATACTAGTTCTAAGTAAATTCTTAGAAGAATGCAGCTATGTTATTATTATTAATCACATTTTCCCACTAAACCTTCATGATACACCTTTCTTAAACATGTTATAAAGTTGAGAATTTTCTGACAACATTTTGACTATAATAATATGCAAGAGCAAATGTCTAAAACAAAATATAGCCACTTGCTAACCTCTTACTCACTTGGCTCCAATGCCCCCCAACCCACCTGTGAAAGTCATATATATACTTGTTCCTCTTTCATGTTAGGACACTAATATCCATGATCAAAGTAAGTTATCTATTAACTTGCTCTTCAGTGGTATGCAGAAGAGCAAAATCTATAGCAGTAGCAATAGGAGAGACAGAATGAAGAAGTAGTCAATTGCTGTAGCATATTTGTGAGTTACTTATTCAATTGGAAATGCTAATTTCTGTTTAGGGAATATTTGTGAATTTAATAACATTTTACCTTGTTCTATCCAACTATTATCAATCATTAATTAGTGGGTGGTTAACAACTGGTGTTGGATTCAGTTTTAAACATTTGCATGTTTATGTTATTACAGTTAGATATAGGAATAGTATTTCTACCTTCATAATAGTGCATAAACAAATGTTTTGAAGAATTGGTGGCCAAACAGTTATTTATAACTGGAATTAATCAAACCATCTAGCCCATGCCAGCATGGAAGACAAGTGTTATATGATGATAATGACTTGAATATATATATTTGTTTCAGTTATACAGCTGCGGTCATGCTGGAGTACCATATATATATATATATGTTTCACTTAGACATAGTGATTCTCGTAACATGATGTAAGCACTCAATATACATATGTTTCAGAAAAAGGCATCATTCAAGTACAGAGCAGCAATAAGAAACTACAATGACAAAAGAATAAATGATCATGTTATGAAGTTCATTATCTTACACCTGTTTCTGCTATAAGATGCAATGCACTTCATGTTTGATGTACTGATGAAGGTATTACTCAAGCATTCAACTATGAGTGCATTGCTTCTTATAGCAGAAACAGGTGTAAGATAGTTTATAGCATGTTTATTTCCTTGTCATTCTAAATTCTTATACATATATATATGTGTGCATGTGGTTGTGCCTGTCTGTGTGTATATAAATCAGGGGTGAGGAAAACCTCGCCCGCACGTGCAATTGTGCCCACAAGCCCATTTTATTTCACCCACAGGCGGATAAACTTGTATGTACAAAATATAGTTAAGTTTTTGATTATGAAATTTATACAATATTCGCATGCATATTTGTGACATAGGTCACGTTTCCACTATGACTTAAGACGGTTAGACTCGAACAGAAAATCGTCTGCTAATTGCCATTTAAACGGAAATAGTGTTTTCATTATAGAACACATATTGCTAGGTTTGTACCAACCCCTTGAGACCCAGCTACACTCTTACTGAAAAATATAGAAACCTCATAAGTAATATAAATGTCCTAAATTCAGTAGTGGCATCAATGAAGATGTTTTGCATTAATTTAAAATGTGTTAAACTTATTTTTATTAATGTATAACGAATTATACATAGATATATCCAAGATCTACACATATAAGAGTTAGAACTTGTGATCTGCCTGCAGACCTTTTTCTTTGTAAATTTTTGTCCACTGCACTAAAAAGTTTCCCCACCCCCAATATAAATGAATGATATAAGATATAAATTTAGTGAATTACGTGACTATGGCTGTAATCCTATGGAAATCATGTGGTTAAATATATCTTCACCTTTCATATTGCCTTTTATACTACCAGAAAAATACCTGAATGCCCACCTAGAACAAAGAATAACCAATACCCTCACTAGAGTTCCGTCGAATAACCAACCAAATACTCATCATTGACACAAAATGGGAAATTCCAATGCACCCTTAACACCCCCCGCTCAAAGATACAGAAACCCCACTCACCCTAGGAACCCTCCACATCTCAGACTTAACTTCTTTGTGAATGATTTCTTTGAAGAAATAGGAACTCTCCATGTCTGAGACACATCCCACATAATGAAGACCTCAAAAAGGACCAAAGAAGAAATAGGAACTTCTCTCATTTGAGACATGTCTTCCACAATGACCACCTCATCCAAACCACAAGATATTACCATTACAACAACCTCACACAAAACCCATTGCAACCCACAATAGATCAAGGAATGACAATCAACAAGAGCACTAATTTCATACATCAAAAACCAAGAAACCATTTTTTAAGCAAACTGGGCCAAATCCAGGACACTCGATGGCACCAACCAGATGTGAAATCCTGAAAATTATAAATCTCTCCCGTAAAACCCTTTCAAACCAACAAATCAAAATCCTTGCAAAAGGACTGAAGTTAACCCCAACACCATAAAAATCGAACCTAAATGATATCCAGGAATTCTATAGAAAACTTTAAGTCATCAAAGAACTATTTGATAAAGGAACTAATGATCAGTCAATACTTCATAATAAAACTAACTTCTGTCCGACAAAAGGACTTCTCAAAATCCACAGAAGTGAAGCAAATCAACTTCTTTAGTCATAAGTATTCCACATTCGAGAGATTTCAAAATGAGACCTATTGTGGCCAGTCCCTCATGTGAGACACACAGACTCAATAACTCTATCGATGTCCTCCTAAAACCTACTCTTCAACATATACTGAGCTTTATAAGGGATGATTTGGATTTTTTAAATCATCTCTTGAACACAACCAGCAAGGACTCTCTTCTGGCTTCATTCAATGTAATAAACCTCTACACTTTGATTCCTCATGAATACAGAATAGAAGCCATAGAATTCTGGCTGGATAAATTCCCAAATGACATTCCTGACTGAATTGGAAAAGGATTCATCATTGAAGCAATAAAATTCATCTTACAGAACAATTTCACTTTCAATGAGAACACTTACAGACAAAATTGGGCACTGCGATGGAAACAAGGATAGCCCCTGCTTTTGCTAACCTTGTCATGGCATACTTGGAAATTCAAATATATGAGCTCGCTAGACTGAAATTAGGAGACAACTTCTAAAAATACTTATTTGCCAACTGGAAATGCTACCTGGATGATTGTTTCATTCTGTGGTCTTAGAATTTAATCAACAGCATTAGTCACAGTATCCAATTTACAAACAGCTATCCTTCTTAGACATCTTAAACATAAAAAGAGATACTGAAATGGAAACTGACATCTACTTCAGACCAACAGACACAAAACAGTATATTCTATTCTCTTCCTGCCACTCAAAACATACTAAAATCAATATGCAGTTCAACTTAGCAAGAAGAATCTGCATGAATGCATCAAATCCTGAAACCCACGATAAATGACTCCCTAACTAAAAAGACACATTACTAGAAAGAAAATGCCTGGCTAGTTTAATCAAAATTGGAATAGAATGTGCAAAAATGATAGATAATCCCAGAGTTACGGAAAACAAGAAAACCCCATAACACATTTTAAACTTTATCTTACATATCAACACACAATCTGAGGAACATGGAAGCATACAACATCATCTTCCAAAACATACTCCTCCTTATGAAGATCTGTGAGTGAAAAAAGCACTGGAAACACATTGGATTATTAAAAGCAAGATACAACCATATACCCTATAAAAGTTAACTCACCAGTGCCAAATTCTCCACCAAAAATACAATCCCATTAGTCAAAAAAGGCAACTACCTTAACTGTGTGACTTGTATCTGCCTCTTGGAGGGCTCAGCATATAAATGTATGTCAGGTCAAAATTTTCACCATCAAAAATCACTTCACTGTGCATCGAAGAACTTAAGCTGTCCTCAAATGTGGTGGGTGTGATAGAGACTACATAGGTCAAACTAGTTTGACCTTGAGGGACAGACTGACGGTACATAGGCAACAAATCTGGGACCCCATGACCAAGAAAATTCCTGTAAGCAAACACCTAAATCAATGCCCTGCAGACATAAACCCGAAATACCAAATCTTCCCTCTCTGTCAATGTACCAGAAATACTTCAACCCAATTCCAATTGAACAAGGAAAACATACTCATTAAAAAATATAAGCCACAGCTAAATATCCTTTAGAAAGAAGTAAAAACTCAATTTCTCCACAAAAGCCCATGAGATACAACAGACATAATTTGAAAACTTTCATAACAGTTTTCCTCCTGGGATTTGAAACCAGAACTCCAAATCTCTATACAATAACACCATACACCTTCTCAAACACCAGTTGCTGACGTCACCTATCTCTAGACCAATTAAATTTTACCTCCAATTCGAACTGGACCCTCAGAAAAACAAACTGACCCCTTAAGATAATCAATCAACCAAAATGGTTGATGACCATTGCTTACAAGGAAGTCAACCAAGTAGAACTCCAGACTTGACCACCAGAAAGAATAAAATGTCATCAGATTTATAACGAATCAAAAATTACATCCATCCACGGACAAATATATATATATATATATATATATATACACTGATTCTAAAATTCTGTTAAAAGCAAAATGCCCTGTATGTGATGGAAAAAAGAATCATCCGCAAGATGACAGAAACTGTAAAAAAAAAACCGCTCTCTTTACTCACTTCTTTTCTTATTTCTCTCTCTTGACCACATATTCTATAATAATTCAATATGGTTGAACTTTTAGTAATCCACATTTTCTATATTGTTTGCTGGTTATGTTTGGTATCTTCTCCTGTCATTGAATTTTGTGAACATGTTTTCTACTTTACAATTTTAAATTGTTAAAATCCCATTGTTTTATAAATGTTTATACCACTGATAAACAAAGAGTTGTTGAAACTAGCTTGGTATGTATGTAAATAAATTTATTTAAAGTTTTTCAAGTTCAGGTGCATTTTCAAAAACAAATTCTATATTCTTTCTTGCATGGAAATACACTCCATTTATGCAAAAATATATATTACATATGCATACACACCCACATATACACACACAGAGGGTAGGCTAAAAGTTACACACAAAATAAGTTCATGACACTCCAGAGTTGTCAAACACATGTTTCAATTTTTCTAAAATAGAATAAAATAAACAAAATAATGATCAATTCACACATACTTGTACATGATGAACAAAATATAATTTCAACTTTTGCCACAAGATCGACCATTTTGGGGGCTGGAATGTGTCGATTACTTCGACCCCAGTATTCAACTGGTACTTAATTTGTCGACCCCGAAAGGATGAAAGGTGGAATTTGAACTCAGAACATAGTAGCAGACAAAATACTGCAAAGTATTTCACTCGGTGTGCTAATGATTCTGCCAGCTCACTGCCTTAATAATGATAATAATAATGATGATGATGATGATGATGATGATGATGATGATGATAATAATAATAATAATAATTCCATATTTGGCTCAAGACCAGCAATTTTGGGAAAGGGGTGAGTTGATTGCATTGACTCCAATACTCAACTGGTACTTATTTCATTAATCCTGAAAGGATGAAAGGCACAGTTGGCCTCAGTAGAGTTTGAACTCAGAACATGAAGACAAATGAAATGCCACTAAGCATTTCACCCAGTATGCTAATGATTTTGCCAGCTCACTACCTTAATAATAATGATAATAATAATAATGTAATATAAATAAAATGTCAAATGTTTTGGTGCATGAGTTTTGGCCCTTCTTCTATGTATGTATATGAACAACGCACTCACATACACAAACAAACTTACAGGACCATCTGAATTACCACACATGTTAATAACAAACCTTGGCTAAAAAAGATTCACACCAACAAAACAACTTTTCCATGACATCAGTATTTGCAAACAGAAAAAAATTACCAAATACAGTAGAAACAGCACTAATTAGAATAACAGACAAATTCAGTCAACACACAAGCCAATAAAAATTAAATTAAAAGAAGACTAATTAAAAACACAACAGTGAAAATAAACAGCAGCCACAAGATGTGACCGACGGAGAAGCATAAAAATGATAGCCATTTAGCAAATATGAGAAGCAAACCAACAGACATGAAGAGACCCTCCACCCCTTACACATCATTGAAAACAAGTATTCCACCAAATGAAATTGTAACAATTCTCAGTTGAAAACAGAAGTAGTTTGAAACTTGTGCCACAAGATATACATTGAGTTTCATTAATATATGTGTGTATGTGTGTTTATGAAAGTGTACTGAAAAGTTCCTGGCTTTGGGTAAAAGAAAATACAGAACTTGGAAGTTTGGGTCTTGGTTCCAGATTCAGTCCCACTATGTGTTACCTTGGGCTAGTGTCTTCTACTTTTTAGCCTCAGGCTGACAAAAGCCTTGTAAGTGGATTTGATAGATGGGAACTGAAAGAAGCCCTTCATATATATGTGTGTGTGTGTGAGTGCGTGTGTATGAGTGTGTGAGTGTATGTGTGTATGTGCATCTGTGTTTTTAACCTCCCCAACTACTTGACAACTAGTGTTGGTGTGTTTATGATCCCATAACCTAGTGGTTTAGCAAAAGAGGCTGATAGAATATATACCAGTCTTAGAAAAAGAAATATGTTCTGGAGTCTACTTATTCAACTAAAATTCTTCAAGGTAGTGCCCCAGCATGGCCCCTGTCCAATGACCAGAAAAATGTCTTATTTAACTGCAATATTTGTTTTCTGTGACATAAGTTCCTGGCAACATCTTACAGGCAAGGCATCATAACCAACATAGCTCAGTTATCTCATCAAGCACCAAAGGGCAATTTATATAATTGATTACCTTGTGGTATTTTCCTATAGTGTATCTCTCAAGTTATTTTGTTTAAAGGTATTTTACCCATGACTTTAGAAAAATGTCTTATTCAGCTGTGATATTTATTTTCCGTGGCACATGTGCCTGGCAACATCTGGTAGGCAAGGCATCATAATTAGCTTTGTTTAGTTATCTCAACAAACATCAAAGGGATATGCCATTGATTATCTTAAGGCATTTCCTATAGCATATCTCTCAATTTATTTTGTTGAAAGATATATCTTTATTGTTTTTTGCCTGTATTTATGAATAATTTTTGATAATTAATATGTATATAGATACATTTTTATAAAGATAGGAACACCTAAACTAGGAGTAAAAACAGGAAATAATCAAGATCACCCAATCTGCTTTGTGTCTGATGATTTTTGGAAAATGGCAGCTCTCTTTTGGTAAAAGTTTAAAAAATTATGTTAGTAAAAGTGTTTTCTAAGAAAAGAAGATGTAACTAAAAAAAAAAATAAAAAAAAAATGAACGTAACAGAAAAATAGAGATTCCATATTTTAGTATTCCAAATAGCTTTTTGAGGCAATTCTCCAATTTTAATTGAAGCAGTCATAGGGTTAATGAATGTCAAGTGTGCATAAAGTTTCTTGATACTCTGAATACAGTGAAACTATTTAATCTGTTCTCGTATATTTGTTTCAATGTTTTGTTGCTATTCATTTGTTTATTTGCTTTTTATTTCAGTTTATCATCACCATTTACCTTGCTTGTCAAACTGCAAACTTAGTCTTAAGCCTGCATATAAAAGTGGAATGGGGTTATAAGTAAATCCAAGATCTACATATAAAATTAAATAGTTTTTAGCTCATTAGCATAAAGAGTATTTACATTTCTATTTACGAGAGCTTATTCTTTTGCACCCTGCTTTTCTTCTTACTCCCAGTCTTTTAAAAAAGAAAGAATCTTCTGTTTTAATCATAAGAAGCATACATTCACATATATATTATTTTTCAGTGTTAGTAGGGGTCTTGGTTGTAAATGATTTTATTTTGTAATCTCAGTTTATTGCCACTGTTTAGCTTTTCTAAAAAAAGTAATAGAAAATGCCCTTATGTCATGGCAAGCACAAGCAGAGATAGAGACAGAAGACAAAAGTAGTTGAGCAGCAATCAGAAATGAACACCTGCCAAGGCTAAGGCAGCTGAAAATGAAAAATCAAAGAGATACTCCAACAAAATTTCTTGTCACTCCAACTTTGAAGTGACAACATATTGAAAATGAAGAAAACAAGAACGATTCAGAAAATGACAACACAGTCATTAGTCCAATTATAATTGATGAATACAATGATGAAATTGGCAACAACTTATAAAAATGATGATGCAGCTGTGAATCAGGTTGCAGACAATGTTAACACTCCAGAAGACAGGATCACAATGGGAAGTCTAGTTATAAGTGATGAAGAACATGGCTCATCCTAAAGTACAGTCATAGTTAACATTTCTGATAACCCAGCCAAGTGGCCAGCAGATGTAAGCCAAGGTTTAAGAGATTATTTAACAACAAAAGGTCCTGCTTCTGATATTCCTGTGAACAACTTTCCATGAAATGGAAAGGAATTGTGTTTTTACAAACTTTAAGAGGAAACTTTCAAATGGTAAGCATGCCAAAAGACTTTGAGTTGTATACTCTCAGTCTGCTGATAGAATTTAATGCTTTTATTATACTGAAACAACTAAAAACATACATTATTATTTTCTTATGGTCGGGTTCCAACCCATGCTGCAGCACCAAAGACCACTCACGATATACCTTGGTCCAACATCACTGCCTTGAGCTCCTGGATACATTCCAGGCCAGTGTCCGTGATCAAGTTGTCAATGTAAGTGTGACAACATTTTCCTCTTCTTCTACCATGAAGCGGGTTCCACAAGACTAATTTGGATGCTTCAAGTTCAGGGTGGCAGTAACCAGATAGTTGCAGCCATATTTGCTTGATCTTCTCATTACCTTTCAGTAGGTCTCCATAAAGGCATTCGTTTGTCATATGCTGCTGCCATTTCACATTTAAAAGCCTTTTGTAGCATCCTTGTGTGGCCACCATCTATCCTGTTTGATAATTTCTTTGTCAGTGTCTATGTTTTACTGCCATATAATTTGACACTGATTTGACAGTGACAATGAACAGCTTGATTTTGATTCGCCTGGACTGTTTGGAGTTTAAGACCTTCTTTAGTTTGTGGCAAGCTGTCTATGCTTGTGCCTTCCTGATCTTGTCTGCTTCCAAACTGCCCGCTCAACCACCTAAGTTCTTGAAGTTTTCAAAAACATTCATTGTGGAACCACTCATAGCAAACAGTTCAACTTTAATTGATTGGCAGAAAGACATGTATTCACTTTTCTTCACAATTGTGTGCAGTCCAACCTTGGCCAAAGAACTTGAAGCTCTAAACACTTTTCTTCCTTTCAGTGCCATAACACCTCAATATCTGCTTGGATACATGGGAGCAAACAATCAATTCACAGCATGAGGATTTCCTTAACATTGCTCATAACAGTCGCATCAGTTGAAGGAAGTTTTTCAAAGATAAAACTGATTTGAATGTTCTACAATTTCACAAAGGAGACTAAATAATTTGGTGATGCTATATATAGAAAATGACATGACAAAAGCTTTGAAATTATTTTCAAAGACTTCTCAGATAAAATGCCAGAAAAGTTTGTTTTTACAAGACCTATTCACAAACAGCATGTCAGTAATTATCTTGACTTGTAATAAAACATTAAATCTTTCATATGATCTTTCAAATTTTAGTATACCATTGTAGCTAATGGAGAAACCTGAAGTCCTCAACACTCTTTGGCTGGGGCTGGTGTACTACACAGAGCATAAAGCATCAATCTTCAGTTTTTGTAGAGTAGAGTGACGCATAGACATTTTTTCCTAGTACTGACCCTAATTGTGTGTATATTATATAAGCATTTATGGATAGCAGTTCAATGAATAAATATTTAAAGCTAATTGGGTAATTTGATATATATATATATATATATATATATATATATATGGAAAAAAAAAAGTCAAGGTAGAAAATGCTAAAATACTTTTATAAAAAACATTTCAGTACCGGTTTCGATCCTTGAGATCTTTTCAACTGTAAATATGGATAAAAATTTTGGAAAAATTAAATTTTGGCAGATTTAAATGAAAAGTCTTTTTAAAAACATATTTGCACAGTATTCAAATATCAGGGTCATTTTCCTTGTTTCTATCTGTCTCTGTTTCTCTTGTTAACTCTAATGGGTTCGAGGTCGTTGTGAATTTTTGGCTAAGAAGAAGAAGGAGGAGGAGGAAGAGGAGGAAGAGAAGGAGGAGAAGAAGAAGAAAAAGAAGAAGCGGAAGTGCTATGATAGTAGTACCACAACGGAACAAATCACTCAGAGATAGAAAATCGCCTTCTGGAAGATGATCCAAAACAACAACAAAGCGGATATATACGAAAAACGGCTCAATCGGACACCGTTAATTCTCCCACAGAAACTCCATATCAAAGCCATTGCAGCTGAACCTGAAACACAAAGACACCTCAGGGAAAGAATGGCACTGGAAAAAATGAAAATTGAAATAGAACTTCTAAAATTGAGGGCTCAGACAAATGAAGATAAAGTAAAATCCATCGATGAAGAAGTCAACTAAGAAATTAGCAAAATGACCCAAGGCCCCGACCATACTATGGAAGGAGGATTGTGATAAAAAAGAACTGGAATCCCTCCAACGCTGGGAAAAAAGCGCTTCTTGGTTCTCAAACGATGAAACCATCTTTCAAATAGAGCACGCTACTAACAACCCATTCCTGAAAATAAGAAAATCAAAACAACACTCAAACACTGATTCATACCTATCTAAAAAACGGAATGATCCCCCATACCAAAAAAAGAATACAGGAACCAACTCTAACTTTGTAAACCACCAGCGATACAACATCAGGTGTACCCCAACTTCAAACAGAGAAAGGAAAACCCACTACCTGCAGGATAGACATTGCAACTTCTTCCCTCCCATAGGGTGTTACCAACGAAATTTTCGCTCCAACAATCTACTAAACAACCATGCACAACAAACCCGCACCACACACAATAATTTCCACCGACGGCCCATTAAAACACCACATCCGAACATGCGATATCGGGACACACTTTTCAATACCGTTCCGAAAACCCGCACCGTAAATCATAACACAGCACCCCGCAACAATAGGGAACAATTACATAACAGCCACCGCCCCAACTACCGCAATCATTTTTTAGAC
This sequence comes from Octopus bimaculoides, assembly GCF_001194135.2. Taxonomy (NCBI): domain Eukaryota; kingdom Metazoa; phylum Mollusca; class Cephalopoda; order Octopoda; family Octopodidae; genus Octopus; species Octopus bimaculoides. Next base: position 34,599,433 of record NC_068992.1, on the reverse strand, counting down.
CCAGCACACAAACACAGAGACACGAGATAACACAGAAGGAACCAAAAGTGATAAAAATTATCAATCTAACTCACAAAGAAATAACAGGAGACCAAATCAATATACTCTCCAAAGGACTCAAGTTTACACCCACCCCACAACGTTCCAACTACAACAAAATGAAAGAAGACATTGCGGAATTCTGTAGAAAATTACGACTCGCTGAGGAGCTATACAACAAATACAATGAGGACGAATCATTGGTCCGAAATAGAAGTAACTACATCCCCTCAAAAGGTAAGAACAAAACTCTTGATCATTTACCCATACCAACATATGCACAAACAAAAGCACAAATCAAACTTCGACAAAAAAGAATGGGATGAGCTAAACAAATTAAAAGATGACAAAACAATAACTATCAAAGAAGCTGATAAAGGGAGTGCAGTCGTCTTAATGGACACAGTATACTATATAACTTTAGTGTTATCCATGTTAGAAGACACAACATTATATGAAAAGACCCAGCACTACAGTCAGCAGAAGATAAGGAGAGACCTAAAATCCATGAAGTACTCACTGACAAAGAATATGACTACATGACCACTTTCAAAACTAAAACCAGTCAATTCTATGGTATTCTCAAAATACACAAAAGTGAGAAAATAAGTAACGCATGCAAAATCGCCACAGACATAATAATCAATGTCCCTACCACAAATGACCTCGAATTGAGACCTATAATAGCAGGTCCCTCATGCGAAACCCACCGCCTCAGTAACTTTTTAGATACCCTCCTAAAACCATTCTTCAAACATGTCAAAAGTTACGTAAGAGACGACCTGGATATGCTCAACCACCTTCCTGAAACAATAAACAAAAACACCCTACTAGTATCCTTCAATGTAGTCAACCTCTATTCCAATATCCCCACAACCTAGGAATAGAAGCAATTCAATTCTGGCAAGAGAATTACGCCAACGAACTCCCCCATCGCATCAAAAAAGACTTTGTGATAGAAGGGCTCAAATTTATTTTGGAGAACAACTACTTTGTTTTCAACGATAACTTCTACTGACAAAAATCGGGGATTGTGATGAGTATCAGAATGATCCACTCCTTTGCTAACCTAGTCATGGGATATCTAGAAATTAGTCTTTATAAGGTTCAAGAAAAGTACGGCAGCCCATTCTCCCTATACGTAGAAAATAACTGGAAGAGATACCTGGATGACTGTTTCATTCTTTCGCATGGGAGTATAGAACGACTTAAAGAATTTCAAGCACTTATAAATGAACTTGACGTAAACATTCAATTCACGATGGAATATAGCCAGCAAAAACTTCCCTTCCTCGACATCCTTATTAAGAAATCTAACAACGTAACAGATATATACTAAATCCACGAACTCAAAGCAATATCTACCGTTTAACTCATGCCACCCCAGAAACACCAGAATGAATATCCCCTTCAACCTAGCAAAAAGGATATGTACTATAGTCTCTAATGCAACCATCAGGGACACTCGACTACATGAACTAAAGGATACTCTCACCACCAGGAACTACCTATCTACATTAATTGACACATGCTTTCAACGAGCCCTTCAACTCAGTATCCACGAACTCAGACATCCCAAATTTAAGAAGGTCCTACAACCAAAAGCCCTACCATACATTTCCACATACAACCCTCTTAACAATGAAGCCTTCGACACTATCCTTCAAAACATTTCCCTGCTAAAAGGACCACAGAATGAACTTAATCCTCCAAACACACACCATTATAAAAAGCAAGAGACAGCCCAAATCTATGAAAAGTCTCCTAACACAAGCTCGAATACGCTCATCAACAACACTGAAGCCATCAGTAAAAAAATGCGGTAGACCCAACTGCGGGATATGCGTCAATTTAATTGAGGGATCAGAGTTCCCCTTCAAACAGGGACAAAATTTCACAGCGAAAAGTAACTTCACATGTACTTCAGAGAACCTGATATACGCACTAACCTGCTTTGGGTGACAAGAGCAGTACATAGGCAAAACAAAAGACAGTCTGCATCAACGGATGGCTCTGCACAAATCCCAGATCAAAATTTCGAAAAAACAGGAAAGTAACATTCAGCCAACACATCGATATTTGTGCCAATAACAAAAATCCAAGTTTCACAATGTTTCCCCTCTATTAATTCAGAGATGATACAACCTACAGCCAAAGAATTAGTAAAGAGTCTCTCTTTATCACAAAATACAGACCCCTTCTGAATGCATCTACAACAAATGACATATCTACCATGACCATAGAATAACACACACGCAAATATTAAAAATGATAAACTCCAAAGAGATACTCAAGGAATTATAAAAAAATATAAAAATATAAAAAAAAACACCAATCACTGCTCACTCGACTAGTTACTATCACACTATCCCGCATTCTATTATTACTCTTTCTCTTCTTCTCTCCATCCTTCTTCTTCTCCGTCGTCTTCGTCTTCTTCTTCCTATCCACCACTTCCTCCCTTTATTACTACTACTGCTGTTTATAATAACACCTGCGCAAACATAATAAACATTACCAGGTCATTTTCAGGACACTTAACCAATTAACACTCTGCTACTATCATAGTACTCCCACTTCTTCTTCTTCTTCTTCTTCTTCTCCAAGAATTCACAACGACCTGACCTCGAACCCATTAGAGTTAACAAGAGAAACAGAGGCAGACAGAAACAAGGAAAATGACCCTGGTGTTTGAATATTGTGCAAATATGTTTTTAAAAAGACTTTTCATTTAAATTTGCCAAAATTTGTTATCCATATTTACAGTTGAAAAGATCTCAATGATCGAAACCGGTACTGAAATGTTTTTATAAAAGTATTTTAGCATTTTCTATCTTGACTTCTTTTTCCATATATATATCTACTCGTGTGTTCCTCTTCAACCTTTTACATAT
>NC_068992.1:34595952-34596373 GCF_001194135.2 Octopus bimaculoides | reverse complement strand
ATATATATATATATATATATATATATATATACATATACAGGATGCATAAGTTATTTGAGGACATACCTTTATTAGGTCATTGCTGCATTTTTGGCTAACTCTGTATAATCTTTATTGCAGAAAATAATAATGGCAAACCCTCAGCTTACTCATGAAATGTATAGGCATGATGCTATTGTGGTTATAAGGGTTACAAGGGTTGAGCATAGCCATTTAGAAATACCTCGATTTTTAAAAGCTGCCAGATCTCTCGTCAACAAAGTTTGTAAGGAGCTAGAGACGGAAGATGGAAACGTATCACCAGTATGAAAGCATAAGATACGTTCTAAATGCTCTGAAATCATCAGAACACCTGAATTTATCCAGCAAGTTCAATAGACCATTCATTACAATCTCAGAAAGTCCATGAGGTCAATTGCAA
>NC_068992.1:34595267-34595942 GCF_001194135.2 Octopus bimaculoides | reverse complement strand
ATTCATTACAATCTCAGAAAGTCCATGAGGTCAATTGCAAAAGATCTCCATGTGTCAGAAGGAACAGTCAGAAATGTTGTCCACAAAGACATCAGATGAAGGTCGATTTGTCAGAAAAAGCAAAAGTAAATCACTACATCAGATCTAAAAGGCTCTTAAACAAACTGAAAAATCCAGCAGAAGAAGATTTGATTTGGTTTTTCTCAAACAAGAAAAACTTCGATCAAGTTCAAAAAGTTAACAGCAAAAACGAGAGAGGATTTTGCGCAGACCCTTCTGAAGTTCCAAGTGTTATGTATACAAAGTTTCCGGCAATTGTCATGGTTTTAGGGGTTGTCAGCAATGAAGGACATGTGATGCCTCCTTACTGCCTTTCAGAAGGCCTTAGAGCTAACTTTGCTGCCTACATTGAGGTCCTGGAAATAATTGTTAGGCCCTGGATAGACAGTGTATGCAATGGAAGGCCATATATGTTTCAGTAAGACTCTGCACTGTCACACATAGCTCTAGTAACACAGGAATGGATGGCTGAACATTTTCAAACTGCTAGAATACGAATAGCCTGGGCCAAGTTTAGAGAGCTCTTACCTCTGCTGGCGACAAAGGGACTCTCACTCAGAGTAAAAGGCAGACTGTATGACGCATGTGTACGAACAGCCATGCTACATGGCAGTG
>NC_068992.1:34580482-34594706 GCF_001194135.2 Octopus bimaculoides | reverse complement strand
GCGGGTGGCACATAAGATGTACCATCCTGAGCGTGACCGTTGCCAGTACCGCCTGACTGGCCTTGTAGGGTTTTCGAGCGAGATCGTTGCCAGTGCCCCTGGACTGGCTCTTGTGCGGGTGGCACATAAAAGACACCATTTCGAGCGTGGCTGTTTTCGTGCGGGTGACACGTAAAAGCACCCACTATACTCTCTGAGTGGTTGGCGTTAGGAAGGGCATCCAGCTGTAGAAACTCTGCCAAATTAGACTGGAGCCTGGTGTAGCCATCTGGTTGCACCAGTCCTCAGTCAAATCGTCCAACCCATGCTAGCATGGAAAGCGGACGTTAAACGATGATGATGATGATGATGATGATGATGATGACCTAACATTTCGCCAATGAAATCACCCATGATGCCAAAGATTCTTTGAAAGCTGCCATATTGAGAGTAATGTCCAAAATGACCCATGACCACTTGATTTGAGCATCTAGATGATTTAGATCTCGTATAGAAGCAGTTGTTGAAGTTGAAGGTGGCTTTATTGAATAACATTATAGAAAAGAGGGTTTATTTTTTTCCTCATAGCATTTTTTGATAAGTAAAGTTATTATTTGTTATTATATAGCTGTCACTTTATAAACATAAATCTGTATTCAAATATCTTACGCACCTTGTATAACTTTATAAAAACCAGAAAAGTTTATTTTCTGTTTTTTTTTTATCTGAGAAGTCTTTGAAAATCATTTCAAAGTTTTTGTAATGTCATTTTCTGTATATAGCAACACCAAATAATTTAGTTTCTCTTGTGAAATTGTTGACCATAGGTATATTTTAATCAGTTTTAAGTGAAAACTATATATATATATATTGTAGCAAACTCATAAGAGGCGGAGAGAGAACGTAAGTTCGTTTTGCCTGAACACGAGAAATTATTGATTTCTCATTGATTAAAAATTACTACCCATATACGAATTCTGAACTTCGTTGAAGAAGTTGTTCACGGGGTTACGGTTCTATGATTCGTGTATGAGTAGTTATAAAAGCCCTGATTTTCGGCAAACTCTCCAGTGATCGTTGGGTTGACACTCAAATCCACAACACTCGCTCAAGTGATCGTTGGACGCCACTCAAATCTACGACACTCACCCTTTTGAGTATCGGCTAATATATATGCCATATTCAATACTCAAATCCGACAATATTGAATTGTTGTGAAACCTTATAGCTAGAATGAAAGATTAGTTAATATAAAATTTAAGTCGTAATTCTCTACGACGAAATGACTTTATTTCTAAATGTTCTATAAATGCCAAAAAAATGTATATAATAAATTAATGTAGAAACTTAATTCCTTTTACTTCTCGTTTCTTTCAACTTGTTGAATTTATTTATGTATATTAATGAAACTGTATTTTTTTTATGTGTAACGGTCAAAAAAATATAATCTATATCTTCAACATACATGTACGTAGGAACGCACGTTCAGCGTCTTGGTATGTATACATCATAACTACGCAGCCTAAACTAAGAGTTATGCTTAGTGATAAATACTTATAATTAAGTTATAAGTAACGAGATTATCATTATAGCTTTTAATTAAGAAACAATAATACTTGTTATAACTTACGATTGAAAACATTGTAAATAAAGATATAGTATATCTCTCACTTCAACGACCTGTTATATCACACAATATATATATATATATATATATATATATATATATATATATATATATATATATCATCATCATCGTTTAGTGTCTGTTTTCCATGCTGGCATGGGTTGGACTGTTTGACTGAGGTCTGGAGAGCCAGCAGCTGCACCAGGCTCCAATCTGATCTGGCAATGTTTATACAGCTGGATGCCCTTCCTAATGCCAACTACTCTGAGAGTGTAGTGGGTGCTTTTTCCATGCCAATGGCACAGGAACCAATCTGGTGGGCCTGGCATCGGCCACATTCGGACGGTGCATTTTATGTGCCAATGGCATAGGATCCAGTCAAGGAGCACTGGCTACAGTTACGATATTAGTTTTACTTGACTCAGCAGGTCTTCTCAAGCATATCATATTGTACGACACATCAGGGGTACTCTTAACTGGGCCAGACATGTGTGGCTGTGATCTCACTTTAATTGCCGAGTTTTCTCAATCAACGCATATCTCCAAAGGTCTCGGTCTCATTACATTGCCTCTGTGAGGCCCAATGTTCGAAGGTCATGCTTCACTGCCTCACCCCATGTCTTCCTGGGTCAACCTCTTCCACAGGTCCCTTCCACAGTTAGGGAGTAGCACTCCCCTACGCAGATGTCTTCATCCATACATAACACATGACCATACCAGTGCAGTCATCTTTCTTGCAAACCACATTTGATGCTTCTTATGCCCAACTTTTTTCTCAGGGTGCTTACACTCTGTCATGTATGCACACTGTCATTACACATCTAGTGTATCATACTAGCTTTATTTATTTCAAGCCAACGCAGAAGTTATGGACCATGTTTCACTGTCATGTAGCATGGCAGTTCACACACATACATAATACAGTCTACTTTTCATCTTGAGTGAGAGACTCTTAATATAATATATATAGTCATCATCATAATGGTTTCAAATTTTTGCCACAAGGGCAGTTGATTACATTGACCCTAGTGCGTAACTGGTACTTATTTAATTGACCCTGAAAGGATGAAAGGCAAAGTTGACCTCGGTGGAATTTGAACTCAGAACATAGCAACAGGTGAAATACTACTAGGCATTTCGTCCAGTGTGCTTACGATTCTGCCTGCTTGCCACCTTAATATATATAGTAATAATAATAATAATAGTAATAATAATAATCCTTGGATGGAATTTATAAATATTTTAATGCATTGCTACACACGTTTCCACAAATTATGTGTCCCATAAGACAATAGTCTGTATTCCTGTAGTGATTACAGTACAGTCCGTAGTATCCATGGACATTTGGTAGATCATGTGCATGCATTTATTTCTTCAGGCGATATCACATTAATGGACAAGAGCTTTTACATGCATATTCAAAATGTTTCCCACAAACAAACGTAAAGGATATATATATAATGTATGTATGCTTATACATAGGTGCAGGTATGACTGTTGTGAAGTTTGCTTTGCTATCATGTAATAATGGATTCATTCTCATTGCATGACAAAGGAAGCATGTATTTTCCACTCTAGCATTGAATTGCCTGGCATCTACAGGGCTAAATTTTGTTACACCTTTGAATGTAGTGTCCCCACTTGGCTGATGAAGAACCATAAAGGAGAATGCAGGGAACATGTATGCATGTCTCTGCATTTATGTATGTATAAACAAATTGAATAAAGCATTACTATGTTTTTTCCTCATAATTTTGAAACTGAATCCACATTTGATATAAAAGCTTCCATTTATTGAGAGACCATTGCTGTGGTTTTTGCTTGCAACTTTAAAACATTGATTTTGCATAATGGACTTGTTAATTTAAATATTAAACTATTAAAAAAGATTATTGTTTCTATACCAGCTGTTGCACATGAATAATAATGTCATCAACTGATAATATAGGTTATGTAAATTGGTTTTACTATAAAATAGTTCACAAACTCATTTCCTTTTGATGGAAGCCATGTTAATTTTCATATATTTCCAGACAAAATTAGATATGTAAATAACATTTTTTGTTTTTATTACCTTAATAAATTAGTCAGAATAAAAAGGGTACAGTCTATAAAATTTTAGGCTTCTCTAGGCTGCTATGATAAATGTAGTTTATATTCAATTTGAACTTCTGTATGTCAGTGACTAGGAGTAAAACTTTTGTAGAGAGAGATTATTAACATCCAGTGATCTAAATAGGACAGTGGAACATATAAGAAGTCATAGACATGCTCCTAAAAATGTGAATAGTTTTTATAGCTTTGATCATAAGTGTACTTGGTCAAATTTGAATTGGGAATAAGCAGCAACAGATTTGATAAAAAAGATATTTCAGAACTTTGCAGTCAGGGAAGGAATCATTGAGTAAAGTGTTTAATGTAAGCTCTGGTAGGTAAAACAGAGTATGAATGAAAAGAAGAGAAAATGTATGTTCATTGGGTGGACTAGGGTGGGAAGTGGTATGCAGAGGAGCAAAATCTGTAAAGTAGCATTAGGAGAGACAGAGTGAAAAAATAGCCAATTGCTGTAGCATGTTAGTGCATTACTTATTCAACTGGAAATACTAATTTCTGTTTAGGGAATATTTGTGAATTTAATAACATTTTACATTGTTCTATTCAACTATTATTAATCACTAAAAATATTACTGTGGGTTTTTGTAAAAATACATTATACATATATACACAAAAATAACCAGACTATTCAATTTAGCTCAAAAATTATATACAAAAAAGAAGACATGAAAGGGTAGAACATTATTTATTCTTCTCCTAGCCATATTATAGCATTATTTGTTGAAAGTTAGAAATTTTGATTCAAAGTATGTGAGAATTCATATCAAAAGAAATTGTTGTTATTAAAAATTATTATTGTAATGTACTATGGCATTTCTTAGTACAAACTTTTATATGTTAGCAGAATTGAATGGAAGATTGAAAAATATTCAGGAGACTGACAAATACAGGGATTGTGAGCAAAATTTATCCTTCTTACTATGTATAAGTTAGTGTTCAAAGGAGCAAGAAAGGCACACACAAACTGAAATATTAATTCTTTAATAAAATCTTAAATGTTGAGGATATTTATGACACTTTATCTGATCTTTGATTCATTAATCTAATAATTTTTCTGTACATAGGTATAATACCACACATTTAATCTAAAACCACAATATCTAATGTGTCCTTATTTCAAAATGGTAGGATTTTAATAAGGGATATTTGACTGGTGTATCTTTCATGTTGTTCCTCAACCTTAATTACATTATTCTTACTGTCAAGTATAATAGATAAACCTTGTTTTTAACATTCACTCAAAAGTTTTGAGTCATTAATTTATATCTACATAAAAATCTAGCATCACTGCAAACCATCTTGGTCTGAATCATCAGAGTAAATATCTTTCCAGACTGAATGGCAAGTTAAAACAGGAGATAAAACAATACAAATGATGAATGTAAGTACAAAGTCACAGAAACAGACTGTGTGGAAAAGAACACATATCAATCTAAAGGAGTCTTCCAGGATAAAAATGGCATTTCACAACATTTTGTCAAGATAGGTGGAGAGAAGAGAAAGAAGAATGAACATGTGTCTGGTAAAGGAAGCAAGAGTTATGACTAAGAAGTAACTATAAGTCATATCAAGAGGTATGTGTATGTAATTTTGTCACAGTATAGTGAATTAGATGCACAAAAGATGTTGAATGTGAACGACTCTGTGTGTGTGTGTGTGTGTGTGTGTAACAGTGGGTAATTAAGTGTGCAAATGGTCATTATATGGTCTTGATTTTATGTAATGGATGGAAAAGTGGTGTGAAATGCATGTACTGACATTTGTCAGTGTTCTGAACTATAAGAAGAAAATATGCTGGTAATTGATATTCAGTGCAAATTGTTATTTCTGATAAAGCAAAGAAGCAGGAGTGCCATGGCATTGTATAAGAGAGTAGACAGGTAAATAGAACACCTCTCATTCTGTAAGTTAGGATCAATGAAGATTCAAATGAACATACTTGAAAAGATAGGGAATGTTAAGGCCAGACTAGACTGCAATGGATCTCATTAAAGTGGTTTGGAAAACTAAAATGGGAGGTGAGATGTTTTTGTGATCTTGCATGGTTTCATCAAACACTGGACAAATACTTTCTGAAATGGCCTGCTAATATGTGATTGGTATCTTCTATTTACAGACCTGGATAATTAAGTTTTTGGTGAGAGGTCGAAAAAATAACTGATGTCATGAATATATGATGGGTAGGTTACTTCAAAGGGTTAGAAGTTAGTCAAACTATTTTAATGCAATGTTAGTGGACAAGTACATGTAAAAAAATAGGATGAGCAGGGTTGTTAGTGAGGAAACAGATCATGATAGTATGTGGTATGCAGAAAATGAAGTTCGTGGTGGGAGGACAAAGGAATTAGTGTAGTATATGGTAGGGGACATGGATTATTGGTTGTAGGACAATTTGAAGTTGAACAAGGTTCTGCACTACATTAGCTCTGCTCTTGTTGGCTAGTTTGATGTTGGTGTCATATTGATTTTGAATGAAGATAGCTGAGTGCAAATACTTCTCATTGGCTGATGTTTGTTTAGGAGTCTTAAATGGAAGCCAAAGAAGTCCATATTATTACCTCATAAACTCGCAAACAGATGAAGAATATTAAGCTATGCTAGTGGAATGGGTTAAAGCCATATTGGTTAAGTGATCGGTATTGCAGGGTTTAGTCTGTCTGTCAAGGAATGCATGAAGCATGTTCTGGTGTTTTATTGTCTTTTACCTCCTTTCTAGTTACTATTTTTATCCTTGGCATTTACCATATGTAACTTCAGGTTTATACTGTTGTTTTGCTTCAGGTCTTTTTTAGATCTAGTGCATTCTGGATCAAGGAAAGCAAATCTACAGTCACTTGTATGCCTTATCTATGATTATCTTGCTCATAACTCAAAAATAGTGCATCTGTGAACATATAAAGCAATTTGTTTGATCATTTCCCATAATGTGATTCAAGAGAAATTTGCCTGCGGTTTCTCAGTAGATTAGTTAAACACATAATGGCTTCTTAAATATGTGTTTGTGAGGGAGATAGCCATTAACATCAACAGCTCAAATATTCGTTTGTCTGTCTGTCTCTCTCTCTCTCTTTCATTTTCCCTTCCTTTTTAGTGATTGCTTGTACAGTTTCCATGAAACCAGATCTGGTAGAGACTTACTGTCTCATATAATCCACCAGTTGGATTTTGCTTAAAGAATTTCAATGAAAGCACTCAACATCAACAAAGCTTTCAATGATACTCTACAATGCTCATGTGAAACCTTCAGTGGATAATAGCTTCTACATATGCAACAGTGCAGCTGGTGTACATTTCTTAGACTGGAGCTAGAGAAAGGTCACTAGACTGATTCACTTGAAATCACTCACAGACATACCTGAACCTTTGACCAACAAGCATTTGGGTGGAGCGAAAAATGCAACTTTCATAATTGGTAACCAAGAATCAAATTTTTTTGTGAATTAGGGTTAAAAGAAAGGTGTATAAAGAACTTTGCAGTTAAATAACTTTTGCAGGAAATTTTAATATCACTATTTTTGGTTGAATTTTGGATTTTATGGATTATAAGTTGTAATGAATACATATTTCTACGTAGCAGAATGCAAAACAGTAAATATAGTATCCTTAAGAGGTTGCATACCAAGTTGAGGTTCCGCATTGACTTTAAAGAGAACAGGAGTGTGAACTTCTCTCCACTTCCACTGCAATGGTCATTGTGTGTGAATATACATCATATGTGTGTGAAGCTTTCAGATTTCTACCTTGACTTTAGGCCACTGGATTAAAATTAATGATCGTGTTAAATTTAGTGTTGTTTACATAAAGTGATGACTCATAGGCCAATAACATGTCATGAAACTGAATACCCAATATTTGGTACTCCATGTGATTTTAGCAAGTGAGTTTTACTAACTCACAAGGACGTACTAAAATGTGTTTTATTTGAATGAGTGAAAGAAAAGAATGTAGTTAAGAAAGATCCTTCAATTAAACAAATTGTCAAGATTGTGGCAGAAAAGATCATTCTTCTTTGGTAAAAGGCATCCATTCCTTGTGTTACGAATGAGTCAGTTAAACCAAAAATCTTAAACTTTTATCTAAAGTACCAAGCATTACCAAAATCTCTGCATAATAGAAAAAATGTGCCATGGCTTCAAACAAAGTGTAATGTGTTCAAAAACAATGAAACCAAAAATTTATTTGACATTTCCTGTTGCAAGTGCAAACAATTAGCATTATGCCATTTTAGGAATTTCCAAAACAATAAATTTTGGACTGTTCCATTCTTTATTTGAGAGAGATACTAACTCTTGTCTATGAAAAATATCAGTTGGCTTTATTATTTGTATTATTTAGTTACATGGAATTATTTCGAATAAATTGGAAATGTTAATTATTTTTATTACCAAAATGAGCCAAAAATCAAAAACTGGTTTACATGTAATTTTATTTTAATGAGTGTATAATTTAGACCTCATTTAACACATATATTCAGTCACCTAGTATTAAAAATAATAAAGGAAGCAAAGTTGAAAAGTCTATTTATTTCACATAATTTCAAAATTTCAAGTATGTTGTGTAGCCTGAAGATATACATTTTAGAGCTTGAGATTTTAACACTTTTGTTTTAAAAGAATCTTGCAAAAGGAAATTGACTCATAGCAATGAATGTAAATAATAAAGTGAGGAACAGCAAGCATGTTATAAATTGATTTTTCACTCATTATTCAAAATTTCAAGTGGGCTGCAGAACCTGAAGATGTAAATACAGTTGTTTTTAAAGGATTTCACAATCGAAAATATATTCTTAAAAACAAATTTCGAAAATCTGTGTAAAAAGTACTTTCACTCCACCCTAACAAGCATGCTGTCTTCTCTCTCTGCCTTCTGTACTGTTACTATAATAATCTCTGCTCCTTGGTGCTGCTGATCTTGTTCACCTTCCACTCAAACACTTTCAACCCTTTTGTCTCCCCTCAAGTTATAACTCATGTTGTATCCAATTTCAAAGCCCCTCACTAACCATTATACCTAGTCTCTTCTTTCCAGAATGTCTCTTCTCTGGAATTTCCTCCTAGTTCTTAGACTTTCTGCAAATGTTAAATTACAACTGTTTAGATGGAATATTAATGTTATCAACAGCATCAGTCTTAGAGGTCCTACAAAGACTGCTCCTTCCTCCAGACTCAACAAGTAAAAAATGAAATATTAGTACAAAACTGATTATTTATTTTATCCCTACTAAGCTGCATACCCCATGTAATCTGCCAGATAACAAAATGATGAACATTTGTTAGTTGAAGAATCACATGTTGTGAGAAATGCTGAGTCATGGTGGAATGAATTTTCAGTTCAAATCAATAGACTCTAATTTCATACATTTAGCACTTTTTCCTATTTGTTTACCAAACACACACACACACACACACACAAACACACACACACACACACACACACACACAAATAAATACATAATGCTAATTTTCTCTTCAATATGTGCATCTACTTGAAAAATAAAGCATTTTTTCGAATTTAATTCATCAAGATGTATAAACATATCTAAAAGTTTCTTAAACATTCCTCTATGTCACAAAAGCCTTCAATGAAATGGGAACTATAGTGGAAATTTATGATGTTTATCTTTTCAGATATTTTGAAAATCCAATAAGTTATTGTTCAAAAGCATGGAGGGACAGTGCAGAATTCTATTCTGTAGGGACAGTGCAGAATTCTATCAGCTTTTAATATTTATTATTTTATGACCACATTTCAATATTGAAATCAAGTGTGCTATCAAAGAATTTCTTACTTTTAGGGAATTTTTAAAACTTATTTTATCTTACTAATTCCTTGTTCAATATTCCAATCCATTTGTTGCTTGGCATTTTCAGATATTTAGATCTTAATGATATGATGAATAGATCTTAATGATGTGATGCATATAGAAGTGATAGTTGCCAATTTTGTTATTCTTTATATTGCTTTGTCAGTTACTTTTCAAGTACCTCCAAAAGATGTGAAAATTTTTTATGACACTCCTATTCAAGATAAGTTTTCTGGATATTCTAAAAAGGTAGTTTAATGCAAAGGTGCATACTATTAGTTCTAGATGCAAAAAATGATAGTTAATCTGTCTCTTCAGTAATTTCAAATATGTGATACAAGATTTTTATAAGTTTGTGGCTAAACAGAAGATTTACAGACATTTAAAAAAATCCTGCAGCATTTATTGTTTTAATAATTTAAATACATGAAATTGTTTAACTTTTTGCTTGTCTGAATGTATGATGAAAGAATCTACAAATGATGACATAAATCTAAATTTAAAGCAAAACATTTCAGGTAACTTGATGTTATCTGTTTTGTTTTTATTGAAATTGAGCATTTAAATAAAAGTAAATTAAATTGCAATGAAGGCTTTAAAATGTAATTTATTGAGTTAAAAAAAACATGAATTATGATAATTTATGTGCTTGAATTGTTTAAATCAACAAAACATGCAGATTATTACTGAGATTTTGATGAAGTATACAATGTTAAGAAAAAAATCAAGACGAAAAATTAACACATTTTAAGATATCTTAACATGAAATGATTGAATCATTTTAGAAATTATACTTACATTTCAAGCTGTAAGATATACACTTTAACGTTTTCTTGTCTACAGACAATTGACATATTACAATTCTACAAGGGAGTACATTCTGAGGTTTGAAACTTTATAAGGTATTTTTAAGATATCAGAAATGGTGCAAACCTTTTAATTATAGTGTAACAGAACTTTTGAAAAACTATTATTGGAATATAGAAGTTGAAATCATTCTGTAAGTGTTGCTCACTTTAGGAATAGTTGAACATTTCCAAAAGAAAGTAATGATTTAGTTCTAACTTTCATATTCACTGGAAATATTTCTCTTAGGTTTCTAATATTTGCATGCTCCCTATTAAAATGAGTGAAAAAAGGAGAAAAATGAAGATAAAAACAATACAGAAATAACAAAGAGATATTTATGAGGGTGAGCTGAAAAGTTCATAGGCATGATGGAGTGATGCTAGAACTGTGAAGTCTTGCATGCATTAATTTCAACCCTTTATTAATAGAGGTAAACTGAATTCTTACTGTTCAAAGAATACTTCAAATGTAACTAGTAGTAACTTCTCTTGAAAATGAATAGAAGTTTGCATTTTGGTCTGATCAAGAACCTGAAGTAAAATGGTTTGGCCCCTCAGGACATTCATGCTGACATGGTTGCTACATAAGAGGATGACGATCCAGCTTTATGAGCAACACAAAGGCTGGCAGCTAAATTTAAGAGGGGAAAAGAGAGTGATGAAGACGATCCAAGATCTGGATGTACTTCAACTGCCAGCACCAAGGAAGACATTGATTGTGTCCACCACATGATGATGAAGGGCAGTTGATTAACTATAAGTAAAAAAGACAATGCTATTAGCATATCTGTTGAGAGAGTTGAGAATATTCTGAACAATGAACTTGGCATGATGAAGGTCTCTGCTTGTTGTGTCATGTCTTCTGACACCTGATCAAAAGCATATCAGGTTGATCACATCACAGGGACATCTATCATTGTTTGAGGCAGATCCAGCTGGTTTCTTTGAATGTTTTCTAACCAAGGATGAATGTTAACTTCATCACTTTGAGCCAGAGAGAAAGAGCAAATCCATGCAGTGGAAGCATCCCTACTCACCTGCTCCAAAGAAGACCAAGATCATTTCATTTGCAGGGAAGGTGACGGCTTCAGTTTTCTGGGATGCAAATGGCATTGTTTTTTGACTAGATTCAGAAGGGTCACACCATTAATGGAGAGTACTATGCCAACTTGTTGAAGCAAATAGGAAAAGCAATCAAGATGAAACTCCCAGGAAAATTGACAAAAGGTGTTTTGTTTCAATGGCTGCTGTATGTGACTGTGATTTTGAACTAGTTGATTACCCTCTTTATTCTCCTGATTTGAAGAATATCTTGATCAGCCTATGAACTTCCCCGCTGAACCTTGTAGTCTTATACTTCTCATTTAAAATGATTTTATTCACATGTAAAGAGATTATTTCAGGACTGTATACTGTTCCATATAGCAAGACAGAAATAAAAAGTTGGTGGAAATCAAAGTGTTCAGCCGATATTTCTATCACATGAGCGAGCTTGTGTGCATGTGACTGCTCACCAGTAAAAGAAAACTGTAGTGTGAGTTCCAATGATGAGCCTTAATGACAAAATTCCCATGTTTTCCGTTACAAAGCAAGTTACAGATGTATAGTCTGAACATACAGGGACTTGAAAAGAGACCGATACAGAAAGAAACATAGAAATCAAGGTATTTATTAGTGTTGGCTATAATTAGGTTCTGATATATCAGCTAATTCTTATTTTAAGTGTAACATTAACATGTTGCACATTTAGATAGGGGAGCTACAAGATTCAGCACAAAATGTGTTTTGTAATATCTATAGCTGCATTGCAGTATATTATTCTGACAGGCATTGTCAGTGATTTTTCTAAATGAGAAGACAATAATTAAGATTAGGATAAGAGGTTTGGTGGTTGAAACCTGTTATAAGGTTGATTTTTTATTGCTTCAGTCACATAAGATCAAATAATATCATTTGTTTATTTTGTCTTTTATTCTACAAAGTTAATAAAATTAGAAAAAATTATTATTCTGCTGTGTCAGTCATGTAGTTCATCACTGATATCTGATATATAGCTTCCAATCTTATTGGGCCTATATAACAGTAATAATGTTTTAAAACCCTGATAGGTTTTGCTATAAATTGCCTGAGAATTAGATAAAAAAAAAAGAAAAGAAAAACGTGCTGAAAACTCTCATAATTAGACCTAGAGAGTCTCCTTTGCAATAATCAATAACATTCTATTTAAAAGTGCAGAGATTTTCAATAAATCACTTATTTATATTAATAGTTTAATAAAAATTTAAGTTCCTTACTATATAAGACTTTCAGCCTCTGTAATCAAGGAAATGTAAATTTGCCCCGAACAAGGCTGCAGCTTATAGGTTAATGGTATAATGAATTGATGGTACTTATTTTACATACTTTAGTTTCCTTTCCTTTAAATTAGTGAAATATGTACTGATGATATACAGTGTTAATTTTATCAATTTACCCCTGTAGTCTAAACAGTAGTTTTATACAAAACTAAATTAAATCAATAATTCACATTCTGGGATCTTAGTGGAAACAATAGAATTCCATATTGTGTTTGACTTTATTAATTAGCTAAAAGAGGAATGTCTTTCTAGACACATTTAGACTGGTGTCATAGATAACTACTTGAGTTGTTGCTAATACTTCAGTGTGTACTGTTGCAGAGTTATTGTTGTTTATGTTTAGTGCTTGTATGTATAGTTGGATAAAAGAGCAAGGATGGGTAGAAAGTTTTAGATTTGTGTATATCTGGTAAAGAAAACTAAGTAAGAGGCAGTAGAAGAGTTGAGAGTGGGCAGTGGTTGTAACAAATGTTTTAAGTAAGATAAGGAAGAATTCATATAGAAAAGAGCAGAAATAGTTGCTGCAGTGGTGGAAGAAACACAATTAAAACTTGTCCAATAGTGTTGCATCTGCCTGTTCACTTCTCCAGCCCAACAATAATGTTCACATATTTACTATTGCCAAATAGTTACACAGTAATGCCAGCTCAACAAAACTGTCTATCTTCTATTACTTTCAAATGGTGCACTCCCAAGCTGTCTTCTATCTTCAACAAATTATCAAATCTAATTTTATGAATATCTACATCAGACTACCAGAAAATACAACAATATGTCATCTACAAGAATGGTATTCTCTCTAAATCTGCCAAATACTAACTCTTCACCATCATTTTCAGCATTAAAGAGATCACATTTGTTCTTACATATTTTCTTTTCAGTGGCCATTTATATGGTTACTACTGAGGCAGATTTCTTTGTGTCACACATCATTTGTCTCTCACCTTTAAGAAATTTGACAATACCAATGTTTTTGTAAAAGCTTCACTTATGTGTTTCGTACTAAGAACATTCACGAAAAAAATTTCTTCCTATAAGCTGTATATATCTCTCCAATTTTGTTTTGATAATTTTCTGTCAAGCTAATTGATTATATTATTAATACACGTAGTTAATATATCATGTAATTAATATATCTAGTCAATACAAAGGTGACGAGCTGACAGAATTGTTAGTACTTCAGGCAAAATACTTGGCAACGTTTTGTCTGTCTTTTTGTTCAGAGTTCAAATTCCACTGAGGTCAACCTTGCCTTTCATCCTTTCAGGGTCGATAAAATAAGTACCAGTGGCATACTAGGGTTGATGTAATTGACTTTCCTTATTTCTTTATTGCCCACAAGGGGCTAAACATAGAGGGGACAAACAAAGATAGACAAAGGGATTGAGTCGATTACATCGACCCCAGTACGTAACTGGTACTTAATTTATCGACCCCGAAAGCATGAAAGGCAAAGTCGACCTCGGCGGAATTTGAACTCAGAGCGTAGCGGCAG
>NC_068992.1:34573224-34580472 GCF_001194135.2 Octopus bimaculoides | reverse complement strand
CGAAAGCATGAAAGGCAAAGTCGACCTCGGCGGAATTTGAACTCAGAGCGTAGCGGCAGACGAAATACCGCTAAGCATTTCGCCCGGCGCGCTAACGATTCTGCCAGCTGACCGCCTTAATTGACTTTCCACCTCCCCACAAATTATTGGATTTGTGCTAAAATTTGAAATCAATATATCTAGTCAGTACCTCAAATAGCTAATACATCAAGTTAATCAATGAATCAAAGGTCCTTTATGGGCCACAGGCTTGTAAGCTCAGGTCACTGGCTTCTGTGGAATATATTTTCGCCCACTCCTGGTCCATCACAGGATTACTCATTTTTGCCAGATGAGTGGACTGGAGCAACATGAAATGAAGTATTTTGCTCAAGAACATACTACATTACCCATTCCAGGAATTGAAATCATGTGCAATACACTACCCACTAAGCCATGTGCCTCTACCATCAAGTTAATACATCATACAGATAATACATCAAGTAAATAAATCATATAGTGCATCAGAAAATGATTCCTCATAATATTGGCTCCAAATTTTGGCAAAAGGCCAGCAATTTCAAGATAGGAGGTAAGCTGATTTTACCAACTTCCAGTGTTCAACTGGTACATATTTTATTGATCTGAAAGAATGATAAGCAAAGTTGACTTTGGCAGAATTTGAACTCAGAATGTAAAGACTGATGAAATGCCACTCAGCATTTTTGTCCAGCTTGTTAATGATTCTGCCACCTCACCGCCATGAATCCTCCTAACATTAAATTTGGTATTCTGTAGAATTTGGTTATATATTGTGGCCCATCCGTTGCACAGGATAAAAAAAATATTTTCTAATTGTGTTAATAATTTTGAGTAATTGATTTTTCTTAAATTATTATGCCATCCTGGTAGCCCATTCTGTATCCACCCCACACTCTTCTTCCTATATTATTTTTGCTATTATCTTTAACCAGGGACACTTGTATGAAGATAGTGTCACCATTTGCTCATTATGCTGAACTTGCCCTGCTTCTTTCAAAACATTTTCCAGTGGTATGCAAAGTAGAGTCACTACTTTTGAACTAACACATATTCCTCAAACCCATTGCTTTTCAACTAGATATCCGGAAAAGCAATGAGTGCATCTCTATACAGACACCTGGTATGGTAAAAATGGCAACAAGTCTTCCTCTAATGAAAGCAAATAGCAAAATTAAGGAGGCATTGAATGATGTGGCCCTAGATTCTGATAACAATATGGGATAATCATAGCTGAAAAGTCTTTGATCATAGATTTCCTCACGAATGGCCAACCTAGTGTTATATGACAATAACTAGTTCATAGCTGCACCAAATCCACTCCCATATCTCTGCTATATTTAATAAGAAATATCATTTCCCTGAACTAACTATTTCACTACCTTTTTGCATTCTACTCTATCTCAGCTTGCTAATTCTAAACTTCACACTTTACTTTCTTTCCTAAAACTGTGTACCTCTGAGAACGCCACTCAGCCAGAATAACTTCACAGAAAGTCAAATAAAACATCAAGAGTATTGACCTTTAGCAGCTACAATTTCACAAGTGAAGCTTCTCGATAGTTGCTTTTTCTGCTAAGAATGGTGGTTAAATCTTTCAAATGTGTTATCCAATTATCTTAAAAGGAAGAGGATATTTGATATAAACATATACACACATTTATGTGTGTATGTATATATGTATGTATGTTGTCTGAAGCACACAGACAGGTTATTTATGGCTGGATTATGTTCCATCATAGGTCAATGGATCATGTCTGCTATATGGTTTATGCAAAGATCATTTGACTGACTTGTAAAACAGAATTGTTATTGAAGGTTCTTTATTACTCTGGTGGATTTACATTGAATTTTTTTTGTTTTTTTTTTTGTTATTAGAATGCATCTGTGTGTAGGATATATGCTACTTCAGATAGGGATCAAGTCAGTTTATTTAAGCATTAGAAAGAGTCAGAAGATAATGTATGCTACAAAGCAGTATCCAACTGTATTACAATAAATGTTACATATGTTTTATATGGTTTTAAAATATATGTGGTTTCTAGCAACAAATTTTTGCAAATTCTTAAAGGACTGTGAATGCCTAACTGTATTAGGGTTACTTTTTCACAGACTTAACAGTTTATCATAGTGATATTGATTTTCCTTTTGTTCTCTATCTGACCAAATTTCATTAGATAAATACCAGAATTAATTCAGTAAATTATCTTCCACTAGAAAAATGTACTATGTGGCTAGTGAAGATAACTTCATCATCATTGTCATCATTGTCATCATCATCATCATCATCATCTAGCTTCCATTTTCTATGCTGGCATGGGTTAGACTTTGATGGAGAGTTGTATGTTGATTTGGTTTCTACAGCTGGATGCCACTCCAAGTGTGTAGTGGATCCCTTCTATGTGTCACAGCATGGGTGCCTTTTACGTGTCACCATCATGGGTGCCTTTAATGCGTCACTGGCACAATCCATGACTACAATTTCACTTGGCCTCTCAAGTCTTCTCAAGCACAGCTAACTGCCAAAGGTCTTCATCATTTGTCATCATCTCTATGAGACCCAACATCCGTAGACTATGCTTCACCACTTCCCATGTCTTCCTGGGTCTACCTCTTCTACAGGATCGGCACTTCTTTACACAGTTGTTCCTATCCATATGCATCCCATGACCATACCAGTGCAGTCTTCTTCCTTGCACACCACATACATTGTTCTCTTAAGATGCTTACACCCTGCTATTCATGCACACTGACATTGCACAACTAGCAAAGCATAATAGCTTCATTTCTTTCAAGCCTTCAGTTGTCCTCTGCAGTCACAGCCCATATTCCACTGCTGTGTAACAAGACTGTCTGCACACAAACATCTTTCACTCTTATCCAGCCTATTCTTATTCTAGCAGCTACACTCTAAGAGCATCCACCTCCACAGCTGACTTGCTCACCCAGTTAACAGAAGCTATCAACTACTTCTAAGTATTCTCCCTAGCATTTTATGGAGTCTATTGTCTGTACATCTCTTGTGTTTATGGTACCTGTACATCTGCTATACACAAAAACTATTTTCCCTGTTAACCTTCCTCTGATATTGCTGCTCCTCTTATGTGCCAATAGCTTGCATTGGGTACACGTTATTCAGTTTCTATCAATGCCTTTTTTACATATTGAGCTGGGCCATCTCTCTGATGGGATTTGCGATTTGTCTGCTTTCCTACTAAGACTTTGGTCTTTGCTAAATTAGCTCTAAGGCCCTTTGATTCCAGACCTTGCTTCCACACTTGAAGTTTCTTTTCTAGTTCTGGTTGTGATTCAGCTATAAGAACAAGGTCATCGGCATAGAGGAACTCCCAGGCACAGCCTGACTTAAATTCTTCTGTTATTTCCTGGAGGACTATGATGAACAAGACGGGGCTGAGGACCGATCCTTAGTGAACTCCTACTTGTATACTAAATTCATTGCTATACTCATTGCCAATCCTCACCATACTGACAGTATCCTTGTACATGGCTTATACCACTGTCACCAACCACTCATCTATCCCTAGTTTCCTCACTGACTGTGGAAAAAATACCTTAGGACATCTGTTGCATGAATTCTTAATAGTCAAGTGGACATTAGCATACTTGATGTAGTAAGACAAGAAATTTTAATTAAT
This sequence comes from Octopus bimaculoides, assembly GCF_001194135.2. Lineage (NCBI taxonomy): Eukaryota > Metazoa > Mollusca > Cephalopoda > Octopoda > Octopodidae > Octopus > Octopus bimaculoides. The sequence continues at coordinate 34,576,798 of NC_068992.1, read as the reverse complement.
TAATGATATACTCATGGTGAGGAGTGCACTTAATTCCTATGTGATTAATTCGGTCAAAATAGGCAGAAATAGAGCGTATAAAAATTTTAATTGATTAAAATTAAATATATCAGAAAATTACTAAATCTATTCACTCATAAAAATATAGCATTTCAAGAATCTGAAGGGTAAAGAAAGAAAATATTGTTCAGCAGAGTTAATCATTATTTGATGAATACCAATGATTAGGAATTATGTCAATATTCATTAAAAGACAAATTCACATTCATTGTATTGTTTTGAATGTGAATATCAATGAAGAATATGATGGCCTTTTCAATAATTTTAAGATTAGAATTATGATATCATTTGTAACATAGGTACAAAGTTGAAATTTGAGAGAATTAGTTGATAATATTGACCCTAGAACTAGATTGATGCTCTACTTTATTAACGATGGAAGGTAAAGTAAACCTCAGCAACATTTGAACTCTGGACATAACTAACCAAAACAAACACTGCAAAGTATTTTGTTAAATACTCAAATGATTCTTCTAATCTACTATCCTTATTTAGGATGATAGTGTGGCTTACATACCTTTAGTTTTCCGTGGGCAAAGTAAGGAATTTCTAGTTGGCAAATCATGATTTTTCTTTAGAAATTACATCTAACAATGAATGGAATCCTGCTTGCAAGACAACACAATGCTGAAAGGTTTCTTACTTTCATCATACACACATTTTACATTTACTACACATAAATTACAGTAAAAGTACTACAGCTATGGACCTATTAATATGAAAGCAGGCAGTTGAACTTTTATTAAAAAAATAAAAAAATTGATGCTGTAAAACTTGTATTTAATAAAAATTCAAGAAATCTATTCACATGAAACTAAATCTTGAAACTATTTTCTTAAGCTAAGAGGAATCTGAATAATTTTAAACTATCAAAAATAGTTTTTGATTCTGTATGTTCAAATTAAATATTGTTTTGTTTTATCTGTCTCTTTCATGGAATTTTCACCATCACTCTTGAGTTGATTCTATTTGGATTCTTGGATAATTATTAGAAACAATGTTCAAAACTATTTTTGATGAAAATTCTGAAAAAAAATTCTGAAAACAAAAAATAACAAAATTGGTTATGATTATTTTTGTTTCTCAAAAAATTTTAATGAATTTCAATCCAAAATAATCTGAAAGTAGTTTTAAACTACATAAAATTAAAACAAGTTTTTCTATATTTTACAAATAAACATTCTCTCCTACTTGTTGTAGTTAATTAAAATACACTACAGCAAAATAAGTTTTTAATTATTTTCCTCTAAATTTTATTGAAAGAAGGAAAGAAATATTATTATAATTACATTTTTACATTAATTTTCTCTTGAAAATTCCTTCAAATTTGTTACAGACTTTATTTTTTGCATATTTAATTAAAATGAGCAATAGGAAATGTTTCTGCATTTATTAAGAATATAGAATGGAAGAATATTGGATTTTAGTTTGTCATAGTTTGATCAGAAGTTATTCTAAGCAAACTGGCTATTATGACACTGGATATATTTTGTGGGTAAAACCATATCTATTGGCACAGTGAGTTACTGATTATAATTTGTTGGTTAGAAGTAAACTGGCTGAGCTTGACTTCTATTAAAGTTGTTATATGGTATCACAACTCCATATAACAATTATCCAGGATGTAAAGTTTATTTGCTGTTTGAACATCAAACATAAGTGTTGTTGTTTTCTTCATGTTTTTTGATAAGTCTCAAATGAATTTTATCACAGCTGTTGGATTTGCAGAGATGTAACATGTTGATTGCGGTTTACCTTTGTTATTTTCTTAACTTGAGATGTTATTATTTGTAGCTGTTTAAGAAGCATTGTAATGTATTATGCATGCAGCATAAAGAATACTTGATTGGTTTGTATCAGTTTAAGGAGGCAATGCAATGGTTTAAACACTAAAGTGGCACTTCCTCAGACAGGCAACAAAGGTGTACTCTAACATTGTGCATCAGTAAGTATATATACTTGTATCAATATTATTATTATTATTATTAAGGTTGCGAGCTGGCAGAATCATTAGCACGTTGGATGAAATGCTTAGCAGTATTTTGCCCATTGCTACGTTCTGAGTTCAAATTCCACTGACATTGACTTTGCCTTTCATCCTTTTGGGGTCAATTAAATGCCTACCAGTTAAGCACTGGGATCAATATAATTGACTTAATCCCTTCCTCCAAAAGTAAGGCCTTGTGCTTCCAGTAGAAAGGAATATTATCAATGTGGTGAGCAGGCAGACTAGTTAGCACATTGGGCAAAATGTTTAGTTGCATTTCGTCTGTCTTTTCGTTCTGAGTTCAAATTCTGCTGAAGTCGACTTTGTCTTTCATCGTTTCGGAGTCAATAAATTTAGAACTAGTGGAATACTGAAGTCGATGTAATGGACTAGTCCCCTACACTAAAATTGCAGGCCTTGTGCCTTTGGTAGAAAAGATTATGATTATTATTATTATTATTACTATTATTATTAAGGTGGCGAGCTGGCAGAATGGGCAAAATGCTTAACAGCATTTTATCCATCATTACATTCTGAGTTCAAATTCCACTGAGGCCAACTTTTGCCTTTCATCTTTTCGGGGTCAATAAATTAAGTGCCAGTGAAGGACTGGGATTGATGTAATCGACTAGACCCTCCAAAATTTTATTATTATTGTCATTATTATTATTATTATTATTATTATTATTGTTATTATTATTATTATTATTATTATTATTATTATTCATCTTTTCCTTCTCTCATCTTCTCATACATTTTCTACTACTTCTTCATCTCCTAACCATACTTCTATCTACTTTGGTACTGACTTTTACTTGCCCTGTCCATCTTTTCCCAGTCTATGTACATTTTCATCCTTATTTACTTTCTGTTTCCTCCTGATATAAGAAAAACATCAAGCCTGGCAGATGCACAGTGTTAATGGTAATGGATGTATATGCATATTTTAAGAGTTATTGCTCTTTCATCAGCACCACATCAAACCCATCAGCTATTCACAAACATATTGCTTAAGTACCCACTAAGCGTAGTGGTACCCAGTAGAATTATATCACTAAACTTAGTGGATATTTAAGCATTAACTTTGTGGATAATTGATGTGTTGGATGTGGTACTGATGAAAGAACAATAATTTAAAATATGTATATACACCCATTACCTGTTTTTTCCATTTTCGGTCACATTGTTTATATAAATGTATTCATATAAGAAACATTGTAACTTTCAGTGTGGGCTCTGAACTTTATACAAAATCTGTAGAGGTGTTATGACTTGCATTATGACGTTGTTCGTAGTCCCTGCAGGACTGGCCTGAACAGCAAACCTCGCTGACTGACATTACAGACTGTGTCAGTCCACTATTTATTAGTAGTGGACCAGCCCACTTCTCACCGGTGGGGGTGGGGGTGGGGGGTCTAACACAATTCCTCCCCCTTTGAAATTTTTTCAACAGAATTTTTTTTCTAATATATATTATTTCTTCACACAGCATTATCATATATATATATATATATATATATATATATA
>NC_068992.1:34569666-34570516 GCF_001194135.2 Octopus bimaculoides | reverse complement strand
ATATATATATATATATACTTGAGCCTCCTTCTGGATCAGTTCTATTTAACTCTCCAGCTTCTCTCCAGCTTCTCTCTTTCAATTTTCACTTCCTGCACCTCTAGCACATTCGTCATAGTAGTACAACTTCCAGCAACCAAAGTATAGCTCCTGAAATGGGCACATTCCAGTTTACTATTCATTTTCTCAAAGTCTCTCTGCTCCTAAATGGGGGAAAGGAAATAATCAAATACACAGGGCCGCTGGCAAAACAGCAACGGTCTTCAACAAAATTCAACGATAGGCACTTAGCCTTCAACAATCAGGTAAACAAGAATACATGACAGAATCACAAGGATTTAAACAAAAGGGATTAAAACAGAGACTCAAGTGCGCACCGAATAGGGTACCTTCACTGACTGACATTATTGACTGTGTCAGTCCACTTTTTGTTAGTAGTGGACTAGCCCATTTCTCAACTGGGGGCGTCCACCACAACAAGAGGTGAACTTTAAAATGAGAACATCACACTGCTAACACAAAGTAAGTTACAAAATCGACTTGCAAGCATTTAATGTACTTAGTAGTATATTATGGTTACAAATTAAATACTGAGTCCTTGCTAGCAATTAACATTTACATACCAGCTGCCAAGAATGGGTTTAATACATAGATTGGACTATCTGCTAGTGTTACACCACTAAACTTTGTGGGTATTTAAGCAATATGCTCATAGATAGTTGATGGGTTGGATGTGGTGCTGATGAAAGAACAATAATGCTTGAAATATGCATATACATCCATTACCTATTTTTTCTATCTTCAAGTGTATTGTTTACATAAACATATTCATATATGAAACATTCATATA
>NC_068992.1:34568432-34569294 GCF_001194135.2 Octopus bimaculoides | reverse complement strand
GGTCATAAAATGGCACCCAGCCATACAAAGCAAGCTATCATGAAATGTATGAACATTAGTCTATGAGTATTATGGCATCCATTAAGAAATGTTCAATCCAAATGATAATGATGATGATGATGATTATTATGATCATCCTCATCTTGATCACAATTATTTTCATATATACTTACATACATTCATATTTACAGTAAGCATTAAATGCAAATGCACACACACTCATACACATGTACATGTTCAAGCATACACACAGACACACATACACACACACACACGCACACACACACACACACACACACACACACACACACACAAAGACATACACATCTTATTTACTATGAAGTTAATAATCCAATCATTTACAGTCTGACCCTATGATCTTTTGCTCCATTTTGTTTGTAAAGTTTGGTCCAAAATATTGTCTGTGTAATGCTACATACTTTCCAAGCAAACTTTGTTCCCTGTATGGTTACTGCTAGAAGAAATAGTAAAAATCTAGAAAGAATAACATATTTAGTTTTCTGCTATTTTGAAAGTTTTACTTTGTGTCTCTGCATCTAACTTCTGCACCAAATATTGGCACATCTTTTGTCTTTTTTGTTAGCCCTCAAAATTGTTTTGAAAGAAATATGCAGTTTTTTAAAGCTGCGAAGCTGCTTCCTCTTTCAAATAGTCGCTAAAATAAAAGATCTATGCTTGTATCTCTCTCTCTCACATTCTCCTTCTGTCTGTCTGTCTCTGCTTTAATAATAATAAAACATATTACACTCTACTTCCAGTATTTGAGTACTATTTTTTCCTACCTTGTTTCACATTTATGTGCTTACTTTGGTGTATGTGTGTATATATATATATATATATA
>NC_068992.1:34565934-34568398 GCF_001194135.2 Octopus bimaculoides | reverse complement strand
TATACATATGTATGTATAGTTTATTTAAACTGGTAACAATATATTACAATCTATCCATGGCTTCCACTCTACATCTCTGCTTCCAACCAAACTGCATTATTGTCATGTGTGTTGATGGACACCTTTCTGCCCCTGTTTTTATCAACTTTGGCATGCCCCAGGTTGCAGTTTTTTCCCTTATCTTATCATCTTTCTTCTACATCAATGACTCACTTACTACCACATCCACTGACATTCATTCTTACACATATAAAACTAAACTTTATACTTTCTCAATGTTTTCCATCCCTTCATTATTCATTCATAATCTAAACACTACATGACAGACACACCCTGACTCCATGAACAGAATCTCCAAATGTATCCCACATTGGAGATATAGCACACCTGTCTCATTTGATAGCAAGGAAACAGAAATACTACCCATATTCACAAAACATCATCGTACAACTCACCTTTAATCATAAATAGCCCTCAGCCAGAGGCCTGAAAATCACATTAGTTCTATGTCACTATCATCAAGATTCTCTTATGGCAAAATTCATCATCAAAAACTGGTCCTTTTCTTCAGGGCTAGAAAATATTTCTACTCCTAGCAATTATTGATACTCTACATCAGTGGTTCTCAACCGGGTCCATGTGGAAATTTTGTGCATTAAACTGGTTATATTTCTACAATGCACAAAATATTTACACACTTTTCTATACCATTCCTAAAAAAATATACAATCAAAAATATAACAGGAGTTTTTAGACATTGAATAGCTACGAGGATCTCCTTGCCTGAGTAAAATAGAAATCAAAGGCATCCATAGGCAAAAAAATAGTTAAGAGCCACTACTTTGCATTATTCAAATAAAGCCCACAATGGAGTATTGCTCTCACATCTCTGGTGGTGCTGCAACATTACACACAAACTGCTTCTAGAAAGTAAACGTTTGGCATAAAGTCAAGTGCACACACAACAAACCTCTGACCCATAGGCATGTTATCTTCTCTCTTGTCCTTTTCAACTATTACTGTAATAGTTTCTACTTCCCAGAGTTGTGTGGGCTCAAGCCATCTTGATCCTATTCATATTTCTTTGCTCATCACAAATGCTCTTTCCATCCTACATATATTCTGCTCCAATTGCAATACCTAGTTCTTCCTTCCCAGAACATCAACCATCTTGAATCCCCTGCCTGGTTGTCTCTTCCTTGCAGGTATTGACATTATCAGCGTCAATATAAACCAATCTAGAATTGTTTATACAAGGGGGTACCCAAAAGAAACCAGAATTTTGCAATATTATTTTATTCACTTGGTTTTACATGTTTTCACTTTTATCACTTTCAATGTATTTTTCATTTGAAACAATGCTTCGGTGGATATGCATTTTCCACTGTTTGGAGCAGTGCTGGAGCTCTTGTGAAGTGATACTTTTTATTGCCTCCATCGTTTTTTTTCACCTCTTCCGCATCTTAAAATTCCATAGCACCTGCTTTTGTCACCAGTGATGGCCTTCAAAAAGTGGTCTGGATCAACTTCCAGCTGTTCTTTCAGTTCACAACATGCGTTCAGTAGTGACTGCTTTTGTTGCTGCAACTCTTTTCATTCACAATTCCTTGCTCAAAATTTGTTTGCAGGAGGTCCAGGACACACTAGTTATATAAACAAGTTTGTCAGTTGTTGTTAGGTGACAGTTCTCCATGATCAGTTCATGAATTTTCATTCTTTTAGGAGGTTGATGGTTACTCTGAATGAGGTTGGTCCTCAAGCATTAAGTGACCATTTCTAAAGTGTGAAAAACCACTCATAAACTTACGTTTTGCTCATGGCAGTGGCCTTGTAAGCTATTTGAAGAATGACAACTATTTCAGTCACCGTTTTTCTCAGCAGAAAATAGAATTTCACAGAAGCACGCTGTTCCCTCACTTCAGCCATCACAAAAATTGACAAACTGGGGAGAAGCACTGCAAAACAAAGACACATCATGTAGCAGTATGACCTCACTAGAAAATGCTGGTCAGCAGACTGGTGCCTGGGGATTTCATCAAGTGGCCTCTAGCAGCAGAAGCCTGAACAGCAACAGGTTGTCCTTCAGAACGTTTCTAGTTACTTTTCGATACCCACCTCATAAAGGTCATGGGCACTGCCTCAAACCCAGTATGAAGAAAAAATATATCTGTGCATGCATATGCAAGATGTATGAATGTATATATAAGTATTATATCAGTGTTTTTCTGTAAATTTCAACTATCATCATCATCATCGTTTAACGTCCGCTTTCCATGCTAGCATGGGATAGACGATTTGACTGAGGACTGACAAGCCAGAAGGCTGCACCAGGCTCCAATCTGATCTGACAGAGTTTCTACAGCTGGATGCCCTTCCTAACACCAACCACTCCAAGGATGTAGTGGGTGTGGTTGGTGCTATCTATACATATATGAAGATATGTATGCGTGTATATATATATATA
>NC_068992.1:34546978-34565001 GCF_001194135.2 Octopus bimaculoides | reverse complement strand
TATATATATATATATATATATATATATATATATATATATATATATATATGTATATATATATATATATACACACATATATATATGCATATATGTGTATTTATATGTAATATATCTTTGATCTTTAATTTGTTTCAGTCATTATATTGTAGCCATGGTGTGGAACACGACACTGAAGAAGTGTTAGTCAAATCAATTAACTCCAGTACTTATTCTATCAGTATTTTTTTGCTGAACTACTAAGTTACAGAGATGTAAACACACCAACACTGGTTGTAAACACTGATGGGGGACAAACAGACACACACATACACATAGATATATATTTGTGGTGGGTTTCTTTCAGTTTCCATGAACGAATTCTACTCACAAGACATTGGTCAGTACAAGGCTATATATAGTAGAAAACACTGGCCCAAGGTTCAACACTGTGGGACTGAACTCAGAACCATGTGGTTAGGAAGCAAATTTCTTACTACACAGCTAAGCTTATGCATATATACATATTTTTTTTATAACTATACACATACATATTGACACACACACACATAAACATACATACATGTACATGTGCATACACTATATGATTGAATATGCATATAGATATCTCTTTGTGTATGTAAATTATGGAAAATACCTATTTGTAAACTTCATCATAAGTTTTTACCAAGATATATTGAAATGAAGTTAAATAATATCCTAATAACCTATTTGGAGCTACCATTTGTTTATACATTTGGAAAGATAGTTAAATAAAAGCAAATGTCTCCACTATCTTGATGGAAGCCATGTTTATCATGATTGAACCAGACTGGACTCTGTGGCTACTAATGTGTAGACTTGCTGATTACTAAGTCACCAAACTTAATTACAAAATATTTGAAACATGTTTAGGAAAACCTATTTGTTGATTATTGATACAGAAATAGACTGAAATATAATTTTCAGATAAGCTCCATTTTAGTAGATATTGGCTAGTTATTAGCAACAAATAGATATCTTGAAATTACTTAAGAGTAATCAACCCATAGAGTTAGACAACATTTGTTTTCCTTTTCTTTTCTTTTAAATTATTTATAGATTACTTATATAATAATGTGAAAGTTTATTTGGAATTTTAGTGGAATATTGCTTAAGTTTTTAAATAATAATGATGATGATGATTTTTTTCATTTGCCATAGGGGCAGCAAAAGAAGGGGATATTACAAAAACAGGGTTCACAAAAATTGGGAGTTGAATGCTCAGTGACATCTAATTCAATGATTATGTGGTTCAGTTGAATGAACCGAGCACTCATCATCACGCAGTGACCCATCACTCTGTGATCCAATACAAGGTATACTAGGATTATTATTTTATTTTAAAATGTATCCTACTTATTATTGTGAATGGATTAATTTTATATATATATATAAGTGATGACTTGGAGGTGATGATTGGACAAGGGTTCTAGCAAAAATAAGACTAAGAAGACTATAAATGAGTTCCAGTGAGATTTGGTCCAGCCTGACTACTTTCTTTGCTTACATTCTGTAAAAGTTTTGTGAAGCTGACTTCCAAGATTGTATTGGTTGTTGGGGCACATTTGGAAGAAAGTCTTCTGTAGTAGTTGAATTCTTTTTTAAGAGTGTACTGAAATGTTCTTTTCAGTGGTTCAAAACATTCTGGCAAATACCAATCAAAAAATTCCATGTTGTTCTGGTGTTTAAATATCACTAATCACAACAGAAGGAACTTAACGTAAAATAAAGAAATGTCCACTATACAGAATTGAATGAACCTACAGGGTTGCTTACTTTCAAAACTTGGAAATTTCTTAACTTCTTAATTGCATCAATGCAGTTCAATTCTGGAACCATCTTATTTATCGGATCAGAGTATCTTGTATATATGAGAACATACAGCACATCTGTGACATCCAGGCAGTATTGAAAGCAATTTTAAAGGTACGTAATAAATACATGAAAATGTTATTACCAGCACTTTCAGTTATTCAGTCCAAGAATCATGGAAAACAACTCCATAGCTTTTCTCAGTTTGACTGGAAACCCAGAAACTATGAGCTCATATATACTCAAATATCATGGAGCATCAAACTACTTCCTACTTTAATTGATTAAAAATTTTGAGGTAAAGCCTAACTTAAATGTTTTGAGTATTTAAAACATCTAGTGATATCACTTAGCTGGAGAACTGTGATATGATCTATTAGTCATCTATATAAAAATTTCTTTGTAGCCTGAAGATATTTTACCTTAGTTGAGAGTTTTCTGTAATGTTATAGCAGTCCAGATTTTTATAAAGATAGTCTTTGTCTGTTACATATTTAACTACTGTCCCACTTCAAACAATGAGAATTAGTTTAGTTCATGCAACAAAGACATGCTATTCATCTATTCCCCAAGTATCAGTTGATTCAGCATACCTGTACCTCACACACATAAAGCTCTGAGCAACAATGAAATGAAACATCAACTGTTTCCTAATAAATATAGACTCTAGCTTATGTATTGAGTACTTCTTTGTTTTATCGGTAAGAATAAACACATGTCCACTTTATTCCTGTTGAGCCCTATTTATTAAGTGAGAATAAACAGTTGAAGGTGGAAAAGAGCATCCTCCTTCATTCGTTGGAGATTCTACATACACCATTTACGAAATTTTATATCATAGGCATCATTAGAAAGAAAAAGTTAATAATAACAAATAAAAAAATTAACAAAACTAAAAGCTTAATAAATCACATATGTTGGAAATCCTCCTATAAGAAATGGATTACTGCAACACTAATATGGATTTAAATGTGAAAGTACCATAACCATAGCAAAAATGTAATTTGTATATTAAAAAATTTAAGAAACTTAAACATGCACCATCTAATTAACTTGATAAAGGTAAGATTTTGTTACAATACTTACTTCTTTTCAAAACACCCTTAATAATTTCATGAAACTTTATAATCTTTACGCATACATATACTGGCAGGAAAAATTAAGAAAATATGTCAAGTAAACACCACAATGCACTGCTCTAAACTCAATAAATACCATAACTAAAATATCATTACTAGAACATAAAAAAAACACCATAAAAATTCTAAGAAAATAACATCAAAGAAACTGGTCTTCCCTGTTAAAATTGGAATGCCACATAAACCACCCAACCATAGCAATTGCTATACAGTTATTAATGGTTAGTTCTCATTCTCCTCTCCATCTTCAAAGTCATATTAGTCAACCTCTCTAAATGTAATATATGAATAGTTAGCAAGTGTATTCTCAATGCAATTCAATTCTTAATTAGTACTATGAGGTCAGAATAATGAAACTGTATTCCACCACAATTGAGAAGTGTTACAATATTGTAAAATTTTAAACACAAACCTTGATTTATAGTTATTCTGACTAATTACAACATCAACAATATATCAAAAAAGTACAAAAATGGTCTTAGCTGAAACATAACATCATTGCCACTGTAAAAATTATTTTCATTAATTGATTAGGTACAGGCATGGCTGTAGTTGCAGATGTGACTGCTTGGTAAGAGGTTTGCTTCTAAATCACATGATTTTGAGTTCAGTCCCACAGCATGGCACCTAAGGCAAGTGTCTTCTGCTGACTGAAGCCTTGTGGTGGATTTAGTTCACTAAAATGATTGATCAACTTCCAAATAGTTTTTCCCTGTATAAAACAGTTGATATTTGTTACAGGGGATGATATGTTGGGAGGTGTAGATGAAGTAGACCATTCTATGGATAGGTGACTGAAATTTGTGTAAGATAGAGATGTTCTTTGTGAAAGGACGAGTGTTGCAACTAAGACTAAAAGATTTAGATTCCTACACATTTGAAAGAAAAAAGATAGTGTTAAGGGAAAATGTGGGAAAATAGTGCTGGACTGGAGGCAATAAAAATATTGTCATAACATAGTGTGCTAAAGGTAGATGACAGAATGGAAGGTCATGGAAATGAATGACAATTTGTGATTGGTGATAGAATGGCTATGAAGTAGAAGAGCCTGGTATGGTTAATGGCTAAGATGCAATGACAATCAGTATTGAGAACTGGTTTGAAGCAACTGTATATGAAGCAGCAGACCATTTGATATGACAGAAGTGTTGGTTACAGAGATAGCAGAAGCAGAGCAATAGTTGATTTGATGAAAGTAGTGTGAGACCTGATGAGGTAGGAATAGAAGTCAGTATGTTTGTAAAAGATGGTTGCACAGCAGCTGTGAGGGTCAATCAAACAGATGTTTTGAATGATAACAGAGGTTATAAGGCTGAAAGATGTTAATCTTAAGCTGAGTGGTAGAAATTAAGAAAAGAAATGAAGGTGGTTAAATGTTCACTGGTAAGTGGGGGTATTGTTGATATAATCATCTATATAATAACTGATTACTTGTGGGGTGGGGCCTGTGAAAAAGACAAAGACCTAGGCCTCAAGATGACCAATTTAGGAGTTATATATAGCTTTCACAGATTATTAATTAGGTGCTATTTTGTGTCAATATATCCATTAATAGCAAGATGAACTGGGTTACCAATAGCAACATGGCTTTGCTACTATGTGCAGTACTGGTAACAAGATACGGAATGTTGGCAATTGGACTGTCAGGCAGACACTAGGAGCTTGAACTGTTGAAGTCTGTTTATTAACCTATGCAATAAAAAATAGCAATGTGAGCTGAAATGAAATGAAAATTGTCTACTTAGTGTTTGATGTCAAGGTAATATATATTTTTTATAGAGTTGCTTTGAAATATTGATATTATTATATTGAACAGGAAAAGCATTAATTATAATTCCTCTATGTTATATGTATGTGTGTAGTGTGCATGTGTGTGAATGTGTGTATTTATGTATACATACCTACCTACTTACATACACACATATATGTACATATATGCATATGTGTGTGTCAGATGTGTGTATTGTGTATTCACATGTACATTTGTCTAAATATATGTATGCGTGTGTGTGTATAATTTTTTTTAAAGTAGTTACTAAAAAAAACTTGTTTACACTTTGAATTTTTGGGTGTAAATAACCATTCAAAACAACTCTTGCCAATAATGAAATTGTTATTTTTTTCGTTTTTATAGGAAACTCATTTTGCTTATCTTTCATTAAAATTATTTATACTAGCTTAATATAATGTAATATTTTTAATTGAATACCAAACTTGATTAAACAGCTGATTGTGGTATTTTTGTAAAGCACAAGACTATCAACAAGTTGTGTACTGTTCCAAAGTTTTATTACTCTTCTAAATATCTCTAAAGCATCTTCTAAATATAACAATCTAAACATCTTCTAAACATAAAAAAATAAATTTATTTGTATTGTAAAATAGTATAACTCTGTAAATTCTTGAATGATATATTATGAGGTGTAATATTTTGAACAAAGGAGTGAAATGATAAAATGAAAAATGCATCCTGCTCTCTGTTGTTTCCTAGTCAGTTCTTATTTCACATTTGGTTATTTTATTGTACTCTCTTGATTAGTATTGTATATGCGGTGGTGGTAGTGATGAGGAGAAGATTTATCTTCTAGTCTTTTCTTGTGGAAATAAAAGGTCAGAGATAATAAGATTCACCTATGTATCATGATTTCACTAATGGTAGCATTATGATTGCAGCAATATGGTCAGTTATAACTTTGCTATGTGGGTACATCTGGAAATCTTCCAAAATTAGTTATTCAAGCACAGAACAGTTCCAACTCTTCAGTGAGTCTGATGGGTATCTGCCTGGCCAGTGTGTTTGTGTATCTGTCTGTGTGTCTGCACCCCCTCTCTCTCTCTCTCTCTCTCTCTCTCTCTGTCTCATGCAGACGCACATGCTAATACAGTGATTCCCAGCCTGGGTCCAGGGACCTTTGGGGATCTACAGAGATAGAGCTGCTAGTCCATGGGCTATGTTCCAAACGTTGAAGGACAAGTTTGGGATTAATCAATGGTATTAAATTTTGGCATTTTGCCAGTAATTTTAGGGGATAAACCACAGCGTTTAAATGGTAAATTTTTTTTTTTAATCAAACCTGAAGGAATGAAATGCAAAATCAACCTCAGCAGAATTTGAATCCAGAACTTAAAGAACCAGAAGAAATGTCACTAAGCATTTTGTCCAGTGTGCTAGCACTCCTACCAGTTCACTGCCTGGAGATTGTGAATACTAAATAAGGTTAGGCTATTTAGTGGAGAGACATTTTTAAAGCCTGTGGTCATGGGAAATTCACTTAAAATCAAAGGGATCTGTAGTAGTTAGAAGTTGAGAAACTAGTGTAAATAAAAAGACATAAATGATATTTGAGCATCAATCAGCTTTAAAGAGCTGTTTCCTTAGCTTCCATATCATTGCATTAAGTAGATGAGAGATATAAAACTCCATGAACAGAGCACTGGACTATCTTACTTCACACTCTTAGATGATTCAGTACCTTATCTTGTCATGTTGTTCAACTATTCAATTACACAATTGTACACTTGAAATAGATTTAATCATGAAACCTTTGAGCAGTTAATCAAATATCAAATTAAATATTTCATTTTTTCTTTTCTCTTTATTTCTTATGCCATCTTTCTGTTTCTCCTTTACTCACAAAAATTTGAACCTAGACTTACAAACCACCTAAAATTATTTATAATCATCTATCACTAATAATAACTGTTCACTTCAAAACCAGAATCAACAAGAAGTTAGCACTGACATAAAAAAATGTAAAAAAAATTTTGTTTCAGATATTCTCATTTATGTAGTACTTACTGAATACAGAAATATATTCTAAATTATATTTAGTTTTAGACATAGATTTTGGTTTCTAATAGTTTTGCAATTGAATTAATATATCATTTCAAATTTTATAAAATCTCAAAATACCAGTTGTTAGTTTTCAGATAAATATTTTAATATTTTAGCAAAATTTCAGTCATGAAAATTAGACAGTTGCAACTATTTTTGACATTGTACATTCACTGAAAGTTATATTAGGGTAATGTATTGTCCATTATGAAAGACTATAATTTAGATGTATCTTTTAAAAATCTTTATATGGTATAGCTTTAATATCATTTTCTGAGTATTTTATTCTTATCGATTATCACTCATCAAAGCAGTTATCTTTATCTCTGGGGAAATTTTGAATTTTCCGTCATTTGGAATATATCTCTACATAAAAGAGCTCATTGTCCTTAGAATATCTGTGTGTATAAATATCACCACCATCAACATCATTGCCATCATCATCGTCACTCTTATATATACATATATTTGCATACATACATACACACATATGTATGTATATGCGTGTGTGCATGTGTGTGTGTGAGTGTGTGTGTGTGTGCGTGCATGTGTGTATGTGATATGTGTGTTTGTCTTGGTTGTGTAGAGTTGCTTGACTTAATAACTGCATCAAGTGTTTTAAACATTAAAATAATCTACAGCTGTATTACTATTTATCGGTTTTCTCTGCCATATTGTCATATTTACTGATAGCAATTTTGTTTGACAGTTGAGCTCTAAAATAACATTGTGTTATATTTAACACTAAACTTACAATGGCCTTACTGATTAAATATGTTTTGTTTTTAACTTGTTGAGTCTATAGGAAGGGGTAGTGCCCATGTTCTTTGCAGCCCTTCCTACACCAATGTGATTGATAACATTCGTGCTGATCTTAAACATACCTGTGCATGCATGCACATGCATGTGCACACACACACACACACACGCACACACACACACACACACACACACACATACACACACAAAGTTCTGCTTATCTTGTTCAAAAATGTGCTCCGTAAGAACCTTTTTAGTAGTGTGTAGAAACTAATGATTATTTGCTTTTCAAACTGATAATAATTCTATTTGTTCCTCCATTACTTAGCCCATCTTTCACATAATTAGTTAAAGGGATCAGGAGGGAAGAGATGGGGCGGATTCAGAGGAGGATGGCTGAGGGGTAGTTGGTGGTGAATGAAATGTGTAATTCGTTTTTTGAACTAAGTTTTCTTCCTCTGTTACTTAGCCCATCTGTAATGCTTTCAAGTGAGTAGTTGAAGGGAAAAGTGTAGTGAGAGAAAAAGACTGTGAGAGAAAGAGGGAGAGAGCTGTATATTAAGCCTATAACATTGTGCATAAAGTATATAAAGTGTATTAAGTGATCATCATATTTTAATTTCCTTCACTTTTCAATAAATAGTAGAAGACAGACTATCTTTTGATACAGACACAACATAAGCTACTCTTTCAGATTTTTGGATAAAGTTTTCAGCAATGACTCAACAAGTTGACCATTAATTCCATGAAATATTCATGGGTCCCTCTAGTTAATGTTTAACCATTTAACATTTAATCCGGCCGTATCTGACCCAAATATTCTACCTGTTTTATGATCAAACCAGCCAGATCTGATCTCTCACATCTATCCTACAATGTCAATCTAAAAATAATCACATCATCAAAATCTCAAAGCTACAAGGTAATACATAATTAAATCAAAACAATGTGACTTTTTAAGCATTACATTTGACAGAGTGATCTGAATACTAAAGGTGTAAAGGAAATAAGATGACATGTTTTAAAAACTATGGTTTGGTTGAATCAGCTCTCAGGTCAATGGTTTACAAGTGGTTTGAGAAGAAATTATTGAATATGTTTCACATTTTGTTTACTGCACTTTGAAGTAAAATCAGGTCTCTGATATCAATTATTATTCGTGTATTGAGAGGGTATTTGAAATTCAAGTGGAGGAATTTTGCCATCTTTTAGCATGTCAAAATAAATTTGTTTCATTTGTTTAGGATTGAAGTTGGGTAGGAAATAATGTGAAGCTTGCTTGTGAGATAGATGTAAAAGTAATTTGATTCATTCCTAAACACTTGTAGCTTATCTAATATTCCCAAAGTATAGTTTCACTTTTATCTTTTGATCTCCAAATATATTTTGAAAGATTCCATGTATCAGTGACAAAATATTATCCCAGCACCAGTGGCACTGCCAAAGCTTCCTAACCTCCGGGGGCATATCCCTCTCTACACAATAGGTGGATACTGATTTGCAGCTTGGTGATGTCTCGATTTTGCTCTGCCTTGAAGATACCTTAGAATTGATCTCCCATCTCAGACAGTCATGGAGAATCATCATCAGGATTCCAAAGGCTGCTTGTGCGTTTGTAGTTGAAGTGCTACCATCATCCATAGAGCAGGGATTAATTACTAATTACTCATTACTCCAGTTTGTAATGCTCAGTCACCCATCACGAAATGACTCTCACTTCTTTTGGGCACCAATGCCATGAATGCAGGCCCCTTCCAATTGTGCAAAAAAGGCTTTGAGTCCAGGTATATTGCTAACTAATTGAGGGCAATATTTCTCCCACAGTGCACATGCAGGCCTCTAGTGACACAATACTCAAATCCACAAAAGACACCCTGGCTGGTCTCTGTATTAAGCATCTACGCCCTCTAGCTGAAACAGGGGATTTCTAAATCCCTGACAGTGACATGGCCTGTGAGTAGCAGTGGTGGAGTTGATGGCCTGCTACTCAGCCATTTTAAAGAGTTAATTTTGCCATACTCCACTGAGGTGGGAGCAAACTTTCTCTGATCCCTCACTGCTCTGACAGACAGACGTCTTCACATGGACCTCCTCTGCTATGCCTGAGATCTCTCTTCTCAGCAAACCAGATTGCTCAGAAGAATGACAGAGGCACCAATAGTGGTGGACAACATCTTTTGATGACTTATGACAATGTTAGCTTGTAGATCAATCAGGGATGACCTGAGTGAGGCACTTAGCCCTGTCAAGCTAGGGGTGGGAGCAAAGTGTGCATGTGAGGTTGCTACCCACACTGCCAGACACTTCATACTGCACATGCTTCCCTTGTCACCTTGTCTCCTACTGAAGCTGAGTTTAAAAAGCGCCTTCAGTAATGTCAGATGTGACCACATCTTGGAAATGTGTCTAATATTGTGCTTCCTAATTACACCCACTTACATGCCTCTCCAATAGTACACCCAGCATTCTCATGGCAGCTAATAGCTGGATTGCTTCATTCACAAGTGTCTAGCAAGGTGACCCTTTTGGTCTGCTCCTTTTTGCGTTGGCTGTCTACAATGCTTCCCGATCGGTCCACTCACCCTTCAGTGTCTGGTACATGGATAACATGACTCTAGTTGGCTCAACAGAGTCTGTTGTTAAGGACCTTCAACAGCGTCTCAAGCTTAAGATCGACCCATCCAAGTCAGAGGTGATAGATGTGAGCTACGGTGAAGCTGAATTTCAGGACACTACTCAGTATCCAGTCCCCAAAGCCATAATAGAGTGCCTGGAGACCAAGCTTGTAGACTTGTCCAGATTGCTTCTCATTGATGCACACTTGGTGCTCTTCCTCTCAAGGGATTGCTTTGCCCTGCCTAAGCTCCTTATCTCTCTATGCAGTGTGCTCTGTTACCCTCTTATAGACTGCCTTGGTGACTTCGATGATACCATCTGGTGCTGATCTACAATGTCAGTTTTGACAGTGCTGGCTGGAGGCTAAACTGCATGTAAGAATTGGTGGCCTTGCTCTCCATTTCACATTAGACCTGACTCTGCTGGCCTGTCTTTCCTCAGTTTCTTCCAGCTGCACCCTCATTGGCAAGATACTCTATGAGATGGCTGAACCAAACATAGCCCAGAAACTAGAGTCAGTTCTTGTCAACTGAACCACTGAAAGCCTTGAATCCCTCAGAATATGGATGTCCAACATAATTGGGATAACATCAGAGGCAAGTCCATCTTTGAATGGTTAGCGACATAATTAGATCACCACTACCTTGTCTGCCTCCATTCTGCCTTGCAGCCAAATAATGGTGCATGGTTCAATTCTGTGTCCTCCTCATCTACCAGTACCCTTCTAGATGTGTGCACTCATACTGGAGTAACCTAACTCCTCAGTCTCCACATGTGTGAGTTGCACAAATGTCATTGTGGCTCGATGGAATAACTCTCTTCCCATTTGAGAGAGGCAGATCCCTAGTGTGAGATGCAACATACAGTGAGACATTCACGGGCTCCAGCCTAGCTGTAATGGCTGCAAAACTGGGTGCCACGGTCCATAACACAGAGGAAAAACAAAATCAATAAATACAGGGTCCTAGCCAGCTGCTTTCAGTTTGTATTGGCTGCTGTTAAGACATCAGGTGTTTTCAGACCCCATTCTATTAATTTCCTCAACAAAATCAGGATAATGGTGGCCCATCTGAGAAATGAGGCCTGTGAGGTGGAGTTGTTACTGCAGCGAGTGCCACTGGCCATCCTCCATGGCAACGCTATCATGGTCGTTACTGTGGAGCATGGTTGAGCACACCCTTTGTTCTTGTATATGTGGCCCATAGCCCTCTTCCCTTTCACCTTCTGCTGCTTTACCTTCCTATTTTCTTTCTTTCTTTCTTTCTTTTCTTTTTATCTTTCTTTATTTTTTGTTTGTTTCTTTGTATTTAAATGTTATAATTTAAAATGTGATCTGTTGTATAACTAACTGTAGAATAATGCCTTTTAAAAACAAGTGGTTCAGGTTTATTGTAAATAAGTATTCTATTGATGTAATATCAGTGGAGATATCAGCATGTATACAATTTATTTGATTAGGCATTCAACTTTTAAGCCTACAAATTCTCTATATTTTTACAGTTCATGCTTTGCTCTTCATCTGTTTACAGGATTATTCATCGATGGGTCTAAATGGCAACATTTTTAAAGATTGGTAGAAGTTGCAGTCATTTGATAAATACTTATTCTCTGAAAAGTGGGAGAAAATATTTTGTCATACTAGTTTTACATCTTTACATAGGAACAGGAATTACAAAACAGCTGTTACTGACTGGATGGTTTTTATGGAGTAGCAGTAGCAATGAATGATCTTAGGGAAGTTAATAAATGAAAACACTGGTTGCAAAAACCAGAAATCTTTATTACTGATAGCCATTGAGAGAAGAAGCAGTAGCAATAAGCATGTCATTGGAAAACAACATTGAACATTGTGTTCAAGGGGTAAATATCAAATTTAAAAAGATTAAAGGTCCTCCCCAAGCCATAGGCTGGTTTCTTGGATTCTGTGGCATATATATTTCCTACCCCTGGATGGGAAGCTAGGTGGGATGCAGCAATGTGAAATGAAGCCCAAGAACACAATGCATTGTCCTGTCCAGGAATTGAAACCTCAATCTTATGAGCATGAATGCAAAATCTTAATCACTAAGCCTCACACCTCCACAAATATCAGATTAAATGACCAGAAAGTACATATCTATATATAATTAAAGATGCCAAACAGAAGGTATAAAATTACTATTATAGGAATGCTTTCTTATTTAGATACTTTGTTTATAGACACATTGTTTATAGATATGTTCTGCAGAATGATTCAATATAATGATTATAATTTAATTTTTAAACTCAGCACTAAGTTTGAGCTAAAGTCAGACAACTAAACTAAATTGCATTACATATATTCCAGTATGCATGAAGCAGTTATAATGACCACAACATTAAAATGTTTTAGCTTGAAATTCATTCCTAGATACGTACTTTATTGAAAATTAAGCTTAGAAAGCATTGAAGAAATTGAAGCAATTCCTGTGTAGATCCAACAGAAATTGTATCTGAGTATAAACTGTGTTATATTCACTGCTAAGTCTAATAATTGTATGATGATTTTCTGCACAAGACTAGTCAAAAACCTAATGCATGCATGAACATTTAAAATAACTTGTATAATCAATATAGAAAAGTTAATTGATGTCAACAGTATTAGCAATGACAAGTGAATCTAGAATTTTAGTCACAAAATGAATAACTGATTCTAACAGCAATGAGCAGAGAAAGTGATTAAAAGTAAAGCTATACCTTTCAATATTCATTATAGTTTACCTGCAAGGTTCATACGAAATCTAAAACTTCCTTTTGATAGAAGTTTGAAGGTTCTTTGTTTGATAAAATTGTCCTGTAAATCAAATACTACTGGAATACTTAGTTTACCATTAACCAGAAGCCATTTGATAGTCTCTATTTTCAACTAGACATATCACTGCTATGACCCATACAACATTATTTTGAATATGTGAATTATAAGACTATATTCTCTTATTTTACCAAAAGTTATCGTTCCTAAAATTAAATAATAATAATTCTTTCTATTATAGGCACAAATCGTGAGTTTTCAAGTGTGTGGTTAGTCAATTATACTGACTTGAGTGCTCGACTGGTACTTATTTCATTGACCCCACCCCAAAAGGATAACAGGCAAAATCAATGTCAGTGGAATTTGAACTCAGAACATAAATAACAAGAAAAAAAGCCACTAAGCATTTCTTTGACATATTAATGATTCTGCCAGTTTGCTGCTGTAATAATAATAACATTAATAATAATAATGATGATGGCAGTGGTGGTGGCAAAGAAGAAGAAAGGAGCATGTGGCATGATCAGTAAAGAAGTGTCACTTTAGTTTGCTGACTGAGGACAGCTCATATTTTCCATCATGCCCAACAAAATAAAGCTGAGATTTTTCATGATATAGTAATAATAATAATAATGATAATAATGGTTTCAAATGTTGGCACATGCCAGAAGGGTGGGGGTTAAGTTGAGTACATCAACTCCAATGCTTGACTGGTTCTTATTTTACTGACCTTGAAAGGATGAAAGGTAAAAAATAGTCCTCAGTGGAATTTGAACTTAGAAAGATGAACAAAATGCTGCAAAACATTTTGTCCGATGGTGGTGTACTGGGTAATGCAGTAAATTTGCCTGAAGCCTATGAAATAATAGTAATATGGAAAGAATGTTATTGCAGAATTAGAGCTATCCTAAAGGGTAAACTTAATGTGAGAAACAGGATTGATGCAATCAACGCCTCAGTAATACCTGTTGTGACCTATAGCTTTAACATCATAAAATGTTCCGTCAATGAGATGAGTAAAATTAATGCAAAAATATTCAAGTTTCTCTCTATGCACTACAAGCATCACCCAAAGGCTATACACCCCACAAAAGGATGGAGGATGAGGACTGATGCAGCTGTAACTGTCTTTGAAGATATTAACCATAGGTTTAGACCACTATCTAAAGAGTACCAATATATGGATGCTTAATTCTGTCTACTCTACAAGTATGAAAGTACTAAGAAACTGTATTCAAAGAAAGATATGAGGCACAACTAGACAAAACAAATAAAAACATAAACCAAATCAAATGGAATATCAGAGCTGTTAAATAAATGGCGAAACAAAGTATGGCACAGCAAATGCCCTACAATGGCCAGAAATCCTGATTTTGAAACAAATATGACCCATCAATAGTTGTTGCATCTGGACTTAAATCAGAAACAAAGGGGTTTTGTTGTAGCAGTCAGCTCAGAATCAGCATCTGTCCACCACAAACTACCAAACCAGTAACTTTAAAATGGTAGATCTTGCCTGGGACTTTTGTGGTGCAACAAGAGAAACAATTGACTACCTCATCTCTGGATGTTTTGTGTTAGCCTCAAATGAATATATTAATCGGCATAATAGATTTAGTCAGTATTTGCTTTGGATCATATGCTGTAAGTCTGGGCTCCCATATAAGAAAAACTAGCGGATCCATGATTTTTTACATACTTGCTCATAGAAATGTCAATCTCAGCAGCCTGAGACACTTCTCTAAAAACATCTGCAATGTTAATGCAAGGCCCTTGAAATAGATTTTCAAAAATGTGGCATCTAAAAACAACAACTGTATTCGTGATGGTTGATGCTGCCCTTATTAAATCTTTTGAAAAGTGGTTGAAGTAGTGAATATGATATGACTGAACTGGTCATGCACTAAGTATGCAGCTGAAGGCCAGGAAACGAAGTCTAGGAAATGGAATTTGCCTTTCATAGCCAGGCTCATTGGGGTTTCACAAGATTTCCTGGATCAGTTCTGATAAGCTCTCTTTCTGTTGGGGAACATTTTGTTATTTGTTCTTTTGCCATCACTATTTTTCCTTGGGACTATG
Organism: Octopus bimaculoides; assembly: GCF_001194135.2. NCBI lineage: Eukaryota > Metazoa > Mollusca > Cephalopoda > Octopoda > Octopodidae > Octopus > Octopus bimaculoides. The sequence goes on along the minus strand of NC_068992.1, from coordinate 34,549,973 downwards.
TAAACACTTTACTATGTATGTCTGTCATTTTGTTTTATCTTTGTTTTCTTCAAACTGTTATGACTAGTAAAAACAAATCAACACCACCACTACCATAACTGCCACCATCACTGTCGCCACCACCACCATCATCATCACTTTTTATTAATGTAAAGAGCTGGAACAAATATGGCAAAGCATTTTATTCAATACTCCAATGCTTTAATGATTCTATAGTAACAACAGCAACACTTCACCAAACACTTACCTAAGCATATGTAAACAGCTTTGTTTGGTCTGTCTCTTCAGTGTAGATAGACAGATATCAAGAAAACATAGTTTTCATTAAGCCACTGCACAAAATGGAACCAAACATTCTGTACAAAATTGTTTCTCTGTATGGAACATGATGGAGAAGAGAGAAACAGAGAAAGGGGAAGACAAAGAGAGAGAAAGAGAGAGAGGAAGTGAGTGATAGGGGAGCAAAGAAAGATGACAATGGAAGAGAGACGAAAACATAGATAAAAGTTTATAGACAATAAACAGATAATAATAGATAATAAAATAATAATATTTTATAAGGGATACCATATCTATTATTATCTGTTTATTGTCTATAAACTGAAATCTCCTCCCCTTCATGTCTCTATCTGTCTGTGCTTGTCTCTCTTCTACCATGTTCAATATAGAGGGAAAAATTTATATAGAAATTTTGGTGCTCATTTGTGTGATAGTTTAATGAAAACCATGTTTTCTTGACATCTATCTGTTTATACTGGAGACTGAAGAGACAGACCAAAGTTCATACTTCTTGAGGCAATAAAGGAAAATACAGGCTTAATACTGGAGTCAATGTAATTTCTTAGTTCTCTCTCTCAACCCCAAATCACTAACCTTGTGCCTAATTAGTTCTAATTATTAAGGATAAGTGACAGACAGAATCATTAATGTGTCAAAGAAAATGTCTTGTGGTATTGAATTTATGGCTCTTTACATTCTGAACTCAAACCCTGATGAGGTCAACTTTGTCTTCCATCATTTTGGGAATCCATAAAGTAGTTTACCAATTCCTTGCTGGCTCAATTTATTTGACTGCTTTCTCCTCTCAAAAAATTCTGGCCCTGTGCCTAAATTAGAAACAATTATTATGCTAAACTATTATAGAGCATAGATTTTTGCTAAGACTACTCAAATAGACCTATATTACCATCTTTTCTTTATATCCAGTATACTTGTAGGTATACAAAGAAAGATCAGCTAAACTAGATTCAGTCCTATACTGGGATTTTATCAGAGACTGAATGCCTGCTTTTATCTATCAATGTAGTCCCTGTTTATAAATCAACTATTAGTAAGAGCTTAAGTCAATTATTGGTTTGTCATGAATTTTCCAATAAGTTTAATTTTTATTTTTCATCAGTTCTAACAAATCAGTCAGTGATATATTCTCTTTCATTGTTCATGACTGCTTGCTAATGTTCCACTAGCATGTCAATGTCATGACAGCAGGAATTGCCAGGTCTTGACTCAAAGAATTCATTAAGCCATTTTTTCAGCTCCATGTTGTTGTTGAGCAAAACCTCCAGCTCACTGTTGGAGTGTGACTGAAGCAGGTGATAATGTGAAGGAGCATCTATATCAAGAGAATATGGTGGGTGTGGTGGAACTTTCCAAATTCTTGAATAGCATTTTTCACCAAATTATCAACATGGGGATAAAAACATTGTTGTGTTGAAGAAGAATACTATGTGGCCAGTCAGGTCGTTTCTGCTGGATTGCATCCTTGAGCCAAAACTTTTGCTGAACATAAAATTCTGCATTAACCATGTGGTGGTTTTAATCATGTAGACAATTAGACCTTCCCAGTCTTGCCAAATGCAGATAATTGTCTTGGATGCAGTTTTAACTTGGTTAGAGGTATTGCTTGCTTGTTTGGGTCTTGCTATTCTTCTTTCTGCTTCATGTTGATGTAAAAACACTCTTTTGTATCAGCAATGATGATGCAGCAAACAAACCTCTGTTTGTGTTCATGAGTAGCCTGGAGTCAAGTGAGAAAATTGGAAGTGATAGAAGAGTACTGAAGTTTGTCTATAATATCTATGCACCAAGTTTTTGGACCTTACTTGTTGAGTAGAGGTGATAGATGATGGTGTCATGAAAGCATCCTCTCTATAGGGCTAATTTCCAAGTGGATTGGAATGGACCTCATGGAGAAGCTTTGTCAATTGAGCCTCATTGAACTGAAGTGGTTGGCCATAATGTTGAGTGTCTGTGAGGTTGAACTGCCTCTTAAGTGTGATAACCAGTTCTGTGAAGTTCTTCCAGTAATAGCACCTTCTCTTTATGCAACGCAGATATCTCAAGTGGCTTTGGCAGTTTTGAGACCTTAACTGAAAGCAAAGAGTATCAGGTATTGAAAATGTTTATTTTTTTCTGCTTGGCACTCAATTGTCATGTCAGAAAAGAGTTAAAATTTATTCAAATTTCAATACGAATGAACAAAATTTGTAGAGGAAGAACAGAGCTACAGAAAAACCATAAAAATATTTTTCATGTTAATTCAAATAATATTGGAATAAAATGAATGAATTTATCTGACATACCAACAGACAATGAATTGCACCCCATCATTATGAGCCGGTTTGGTTAATGAATTACTGGTGTGCTGGTAATGTTTTGTTTCAGTAGTATACTGTACTACGTAATATATCTATAGATTTTTAGCAAATGCTTTATGTCAGACAGATGTAAAATGAAAATGAATTTATCTTTATGCACAATATCCTGGTGGGTAGCAAAAGAGGAATCAAGTGAACTATTTTAAATCTTATCTTGGAAATTCCTCTGCAACTGAGTTCCTCCTTGTCCATCATTCTTTTTCTGTCTATGAAGCTACTGCATACAAAGTAGGTGTGTTTACATCTGTCTATATATGCACTGTTGGCTTAAAATCTCTTTCTCTCTCTCTCTCTCTCTCTCTCTCTCTCTCTCTCTCTCTCTCTCTCTCTCTCTCTCT
>NC_068992.1:34533316-34546935 GCF_001194135.2 Octopus bimaculoides | reverse complement strand
TATATATATATATATATATATATATATATATATATATATATATATTCTGTAGTATTGTACATATATGAAAAATCACTGTTGATACACAATAAATTTACTTTTATTACTATCATTATTACTAATAATCATAATTTTTATTAATTATCACTTTTTATTTCCGTTTGGCAAATGTGTTTGAAGACCAAGGTGAGTCAGTCCATTATAGTGAACATGATCAACTATCATCCACCAGCTCACTCTTTCTTCACCCCTTTCTTCGTCTCACTGTAGAAAAGCTTAGTAACATTAGGGAGGGAAGAGACATAATAAAAAGTGACTTAACTAAAAGATCAGAAGGACTTAAAATTCTGCATGGGGAGATGGGAATTCTATAAACTTGGAAAGCACTAATTTTTAATAAAAATTGAACGACTGCAATGGAAACAATTTAGCATTGACAGAAAACTTCCTTAGCGCTTGCGGTATGCATGAAAAAGGCACTTGGTCCATATTGGGAGGATATTATAAGAAGGGCATCTGATGACTAAAACAATGTTGAAATTCTGACAGTCACTAAAGATTCTAGTGCTACACACAGTAGTGGGGTAGTTAGGTGGAATTCTCCAGTCGTATGTGTGAACCCCAACAAGTGTTATGAAATGATCATACAAATTCTTCTCTTCTCAAATGCAAAAAACAGCACCAAGCAACAATGCTGTTGGCAATAGTAGAGCTATATCAGTGATGCTTCCATATGTGCCAATCTCTTGAATTAGCAGTGGAGGAAGATGCTCTGAAATCATAATTGTTAGAATACAGAGCATCTGGAAAATTTCAGAGAGCTTTTACCTCTCTTGGTAAAAAAAATGCTTCTCTCTTAGAGTAACAAACAGCTTGTATGGTGCTTGTGTATCTTGTGTATGCACAGCAATGCTTCATTGGTAGTGAAATACAGGCCATGAATACTAAGGATATGCAAAGGCCAGAAAGAAACAAAGCTAGCTTGCTCTACAGAATGTGCAATGTCAGTGAGCTTGTACAACAAAGTGCAAATCCGTTGAAAGAAAAACTGGGCATAAAAAGCATTGCATGTAGTGTGCAAGAGAGAAATCAGTGCTAGTATGTCTGAAAAGTCAGCCTTCATGATACTCGTCCCTTTAACTATACTGTGCAATTTTTAACAGCTGCTGTACTTACATGCGAGCAGAACTGCACATATTTCTTCTCCCATTTGTGCTATCAGTGATTCCTCTTCATGGAACCACTTCCCTTGACACCCATCCCTCATTCCCAACATCATCCCATACCACTATATATTTACTGAATGCCTCTTTCCCTTGAAAACCCTCTCATATCTACTGTTGATGCCTCTTTTTATGTATTACCACCTATCACTTCCTCATCCTTAATTCAATCCTATTTTATCTATATTTCCCTAAACAGAGACTCAGCGTTGCCTATGCCTCCATCCATGTTCAGTTCTCTGCTTTCACTTGTGTCCTTATTCTAATTGTTTGTCACTCTCCTATCACACTCTCATGAATCTACCTAACCACACAGCCATCCTAAGTTCCCTACCTCTATTCTCTCTCTTTACATCTTCTTGTACCTTGAGGGTGTGACCTAATATTTCTTCACCATCCTTTTTTTCTTTCCTGTTAGGGTAGTCACGTATTTCCTCTACAGAAAAACACATGTTCTTGTCCTGGATCTTTTCTGTTTGGCTGCACTTTTTGAAATTTTAAAATTAAGTGGAAATTTTCAAATTTGGTGTATTGATGTAGTTTTTCACATTGAATCTCAGGGCCTAATTCCAAAGAAATTAAAGGAAAAATTAAAGAAGTTTAAAGTTTGATCATTTTTACCCAGTCTGAAAACAGGATTTGGAAGCTTTCATTTTGTGCATGAATGCATGTGTTGTCAACATTGCAAACAAAAGCACGTGTTTTAATATCAAACTGTAATCAAATGAAATATTGGCAGAATTCTGCTTTATGCACGCCATATAACCCTTCATAACTTTTTTATTTTTTGAAAATTTCAGAAAATAGTTGCAAATTTGTATTCTACACATGAGAATTCATGCGATTATGCTCCTCCACAAAAAATGATAATTTTGGTACATGATTTGAGGCCCATTTCGCTGTTATTTTTAACACATCTCATTACCACCTCATACCTAGTGTGTTTTAAGCATTTAATAAGCAAAAAAAAAATTACCTTGTGGTTGGGCAGGAGAGCAACAGAAGGGTTAGCAGCTTGGTAACAGCTTGGCTTGTTACTGTGGAAACAGACACCTATATATCTGTAGCTTTCAATTGGCTAGAATTATCCAAAATTAGCAAAATTTAAAAGCTGTTAATTCTTTATTTATTGATTTATGGTGTAAATGAATTTCATGTTAATAATTACCATAGAAAACTACATCAATACACCAAATATGAAATCAATTGGAACAAAAACTGAAGAAATTGAGAAGTGGCAACCAAACAGAAAAGATCCCTTGTCCCTCTTTCCTACTTTAGTCGCACTAAATCTAGCACAAAACTACCCTCTTCATTACTGCACTCCTACATCTTGTCTTGGAAGCTATTTAGTGACATCACCAGTACTGCCTTCGTGAAAATAGTACCCAATACATTATGAAAGTGGTTAACATTAGGAAGGGCACCCAGAAAGAGAAACCTTACCAAAGCAGACACTGAAGAGCAATGCAGCCCTTAGGCTAATCAGAACCTGTTGAACCGTCCAATCCATGCCAGCATGGAATATGGACATTAAAGGATGAAGATGATGATGATATGAAATAAACAACATGATTTCTAGTGATTCTTGAGACAGACATAGATATTTAGAAAATGTGGTAGGAGAAAGGTATCTGATAATAGGACAGTGAGAGACACATTTGTACATCAAGCTAAAACCACTGAGTAGCCAGACAGTAGACAGTTATGAATGTCAAGAGAAAACAAAAAGTGAGTAATAGAAAGTAGTCTTGTGTCAAACTACCATTAAATGGTAATTACACAGAAAGATGAACATAGCAGTTTCCAATATTGGTAGCATTTATTCTTTCTGATTTGATACAATATTACAAATGTCTTTCAAATTGTTTGCGCATTGTAGAGTATATCCTGTTTATGAAATTACATCTGTTCATAATAGAAAATTGACACCAATTTGTATTTTCTTTAGAAAAAATTTCTTCCCTTTCCTGCCACTTTGTATAAATTCATATTCCTTTAGGGCAATGAATTGAGTGGTTCTTTACAATAAAGTTTTAAAATATATGCTTTAATCTTTTTTTGTTTTACTTCTGAGTGCAAAACCCTTGTGTGGTTGATTTTGCTATTAGGCCCTTAGGAGTGATAAAAATTATCACCAGTAACATATGAGTTAATTTTAATAATATAGAACATCTCTTTTGACAGATATTTGCTTTGTCTCAAGTGAAAATAAATCAATAAAAATTCATATTGTCTCCCAACTCTTTTAGTTGAAGAATAAATTACAGAAATACTACTGACATGAAAACTAAGAGTTAAGTCACCATTAACATATTTAATGCAGTGACCATTGAATAAATTCTTTAAAATAATTATGTGGTGAAGAAAAGACATTGGGTCAATGAATAATATCATCTAAATCATTTCAGCAAGCACGCAAGAAAACCTTAGAAAACATATCCATATATGTACAGTAATTTATATATATAATATACATACATACATACAAACATACATACATACATACATACAAACATACATACATACATACATACATACAAACATACATACATACATACATACATACAAACATACATACATACATATATATATATAATTATTCTCTCAATAGGAAGAATGAAATTCATGATTTGCTGAGGAGGTCTCATAAAACCAAAACATGTCGGAAGTCATCCTTCATTATTGCCAAAATAACCAAAATATTATTAGTCTTAATCATTCATTGAAATGTTATCCTTTCTATTTTGCAGGATTATTTAGTTTTTTGATGACCATTACTTTAAATATATTGACTATAATGTAACTACTGCTGTACTTGACACATTCTCATCTTTTAAGATCGAAAGGCTGAAACAGAAGAAAAACATGTAAGCTATGTATAACACACATTATCATAATGTTTTATGTGCTTGGATATTTGTATAATTAATCTTATATGTATTTGGTTTGTTTCTAGGTTTTATGTCTAATAAACAATTTCATTTACTTGTATTATTATCTCCCTCGGTTACTCACTATTTTGATGGAGAACATTATCTGTGCAATCATTTTTGATCTACATTAATTGAGGATCTGTTTGACAACATTTTATTGTGAGCAACTTCTTGGTAACAACAAGTAGCATTGACTGAATGTATAACTGTAAATTTAGCCATCTTATATGTGTAAGTGTGTATGTGTGCATGTGTGTGAGTGAGTGTGTGTGTCTATCATCATCATCATCATCATCATCATCATCATCATTTAACACCCATCTTCCATGCTTCCATACTGGCATGGATCAGATGTTTTGATACGACTTGATAATTCAGAGGACAGCATCAACCGTCACTGTCTTCTTTGATGGGGTTTCTATGACTGGATGCTTCTCCTAATACCACCTACTTTACAAAGTGAGCTAGATGCTTTTTACAAAGCACTGACTGCATTAGTGAAGTCACCAAGAAACTCACAACTCTCCTCAACTAAAAATGGTTGTAATCCTGAAGGGTCCCTGGTTTTATGCCAAGTATTGAGAGATTAAATTACGATAGAAGGACAAAAGCAGGTTTCTTGCTGTGGAAGAGATACATGGCTACCCAAGCTAGAAATAGTGAAAAGAGATGGAGGTGATGAGATGTCAGGGTGCACCATCAAGATACAAGAAGGTGAGAATAAGAGAGAATAGGGACATGGGATACAAAATGGTGTGTCAGTAGGTAAATGGCAGATTGGTTAGAAATGGCGATAAAATGAAATGCAGTAAATTGGAAACCCAAATGGTAACATAACCATTGGTGATAACTAATTTGGAGAGAAAGTAAAGGAAATAGTAGACTCAGTTCTCTGACTCCCTATTTACTATAGTCCTCCAGTTTGTAACAGAGAATGTAAGACTTTGGGAACTACTCTGTGCTGTTGACTCAACTCTTACAGCAGATTGTGTTGAAGAATCAAAGCTGAAATTTTAGAAATGGTAGCAAAATGTAGAGTTGAATGGCTTTAGTGTAAGTAGCAAGCAAAACATAAACCTTATAACATCAGGGAAGTGGCTGTTCTCCATCTGCAAAAACGGTGTCAGTGGAAATTATATAAGATGTTCTAATGTAAATAACTGACACATAAAAGGTGTAGTAGGGTCACAGATAAGCTGACAGAGAAGAGATTTCATATGTAGTAGTTGTACTGGGGCAGTAATGGAGGGCTTGATAAAGTAGTTTCTTTTAAGTACCCAGATGGTTCTCTAAAGGTAGTTGTGTTGATGGGTGGGTTGGATGCCCAAAGTATGGTGGTTAGAATAAGGATGGGTCGGAGAAAGTCTAGGGAACCTCAGCTGAAACTTATCTCTCAAAGTCAAGGGTGGATTGTAGAATGCTCATATGCAAAGTCCTTTGCTGCACGATAGTGTGACATGGATCTTAATTGTGGAGAAGCTGTAAAGACAAGAAAGAAATGAGGCAAGCATGCAGCACTGTATCATGCTATGGTGCCTGAACAACAAAGTATTAATGAAATGAAGGAGAAACTGGATATAAGGGGAATCTGAAGTAGCAAGTAAGTAAGGAGATTGCTGATGGCGGTTGACAGCTGCTTGGACAAGTGCCAAGCACTTAAAAGGGAGTGATGACTGTAGAAGTGGAGACCAAGGAAGACTTAGGATGAAGTGGTGAGAAATGATCTCAAGACATTACATCTGACAAAGGAAATGATTTAGGACCATGCTTACTGGCAATATATAGTTTTGCATATCTGATCTCCCATGCAAGCTTTTCAAAATGCTCATTGAAATAATGGGATAATACATGCACTCTGCCTTTGTTTAATGTTTTGCGCATGCATCCCCTTACTGTTAGTTGCACATTGCAAACCCTCACTATCTTTTCTCCTAACCACTGTACTTATTCTTTATTCTCTCACTCTTCATCCCTTCCCCTCACAATCTCACCAGGCCATGCAATACCAAGCAAAACAAGAAAATACTCAATTCGTGCATATTGAATATCTCCCTTTCGGATACATCTGCAATCAATATCTTGTTATAAATCCTTCATTTTACCTCTTAAATAAAAATGATACTTATTGTGTGTAAGAAGCCTTTTGTTAGTCAGATGTACCCACATATTCACCAATGATCCTGATATCATCAGAAAACTGGAAGCAATCCAATAGAAAACATGAAGAACATTGCTTGCATTGATCATGTCAATTATTGGATTAAGAAGCCTTACAGATCTATTTCTTAAAGCTCGATAACCTTACAAGAATATACATATTAAAATGTTGCTTCTGAAGACATTTCAATCCTAAGTCTTGATGCTATTGTACAGTGGCAAAGATATCGTAACTTTCATAGATATTTGCCCAGTGTGTGGTAGCTAAATACTCAACAGATTGCTATTATTTACTTTTCTCATGAAACAACTTACTTGAATATGAACCTCTTTATAGTCATTTGATTTACAAAAAATAGCTGCTAAATCATTCTCACATCACACCTCCCAGATGGAATGTCACATTAGACAATGTAATCTTGATATCAAAAAGATAGGATGGTCAAAATTAGGATGTTTTTGATATCATTTGGCTCAGAGCTGACTTTGATTTCAACTTCCTTGAATCAGTGTAAAGATGAGAAGATTGTGAATCACTGTAGCAAATGTTGCCCAAACTTCTTTGCAAAACACCTGCTTAAAACACTTTATGACTGGCCTTAACATTTACCCTTATGTCATAAAGGTAGGAGCTGTGATTAAACTTCGAATAATGTATTACTCACTGCCCCCTTCTGTGAGATGCCACATTGCAGACACAAAAACAAAGTGGAAAATGTGAAATGAGGTGTCCCACTCAAGGACACAGAATGCTGCCCAGTCTGAGTATCAAACTTATGACCTTGCAATTGGGAGTTTAACAACCTAACCACTAGACCAAAACCTATAGGTTGATATATAACTGAGATATAATTATGATATTTATTGCTCTTAAACTTTGTACAGCATCCTCCTCTTGAGTTACTTGATTAGAAAAAACAACAAGTTATTTATAAAGTTTGTAAGCTAGTGTATATTTAATATGGCCAGTAGTTTTAAGGAAAAAAATGCATCCAAAGAATGGAGGAATCACAATTGCTAAGATAAACACTCCACTAATAGTTGTCTAGTTGTGCAATAAACCAGGGTAGAACTCACCCACTCACCCACTAAGATACAAGGATATTGATAAATGCATCATGAAAAGATTGACCAATAATATGTAAAGCTGAAATGCATTAGCTGAGAAAGGAAGCTAGGGTAACATTTAAAAATAATTGAGATATCTAAAATATGATAAAGCTGGCTTAACCCTTTAGCATATAAAGTGGCTAACTCTTGCCCTAATATTCTATGTGTTTTGTGTTCAAACCAGGTATATCTGGCCTCTCACAACTAACCTACATAATTCTAAAAATATACAACCAAATCATCAAAATTTCAAAGCTATGAGACAATGTGTGAGTAATTCAAAACAGTGTGAATAAATAAGCACAACATCTGACAGAGAAATCTGAATGCCAAAGGTTTGAACTAAGATTTCAATTATATTCTTTCTAATTCTTTGAAGTAGGAATTTGAATCCTAAAGAAGTTGACATTATATTTATCAGTAAAGTAAACAGTTATAATACAACACAGTAAATTCAGTCATTTTCACATTTTCTCCCCTTAGAGAAAAGCCTTGTAACTAAGCAAATGAAATGTGCATCTTAAAAAGGGCTCAGCAGATATTTCTTCAACTGACTACAGATTTCTCTATAATCTTATGCTTGAATGCTAAGCAATACGAAGGACATGCACCTGTAAATTTAATTAATTTTACCAAAAAGAAAGAAAATATGATTATAACCATTTGTTAAGTTGGCCAAAAGGTCTATTTGGTTTATGTTGATACTAAACTTCAAGCGCTCTAATAAGTAACTAAGTTCAGTCTGTCTTTTGCACGTGCACTCTTGTTAGATGCTTAACACTTCAATGTAGTTTGACAGATTATATTTTGTGTGCTTGGGACCATACTGAAATATGGAGAACTAAAACAAACTTTATCAACATTTGATGCTTTTCATCATCATCATCATCATCATTTAACGTCTGCCTACCATAATGGCATGGGTTGGACGGTTTGACAGGGGCTCGCCTGGCAGGAGCCTGCACCAAACTTCTGTGTCTGTTTTGGCAGGATTTTTACGGCTGGATGCCCTTCCTAACACCAACCACCCAGCAGAGTTGATTGAGTGCTTTTTATGTGGTACCACCACAGGCAAGGTCAGTTTTAGCAAAGTTTTTACCACTGGATGCCCTTCCAAATGCCAACCACTTTACAGTGTGGACTGGGTACTTTTTATGTGACACCAGCATTGCAAGATAAAGATCCTTTGAGAGGGGAGGGCATTGAGAAGGTGATCTTGTGTCAGATGATGAAAGGTTATAGTGGGACAAAGTGACAAAAGCAGGTGTCTTGCTGTAGAGGAGGCACAAGGTTGCCTCCAGAGAGAGAGAGAGAGAGAGAGAGATCTGGAACGAAGACAGAAACAGGTGGGCTTCTGTAAAAGAGGTATATGGTTACCCAGCTTGAGAGAAGTGCAGGAGAAGGAGAGAAAGAGTGGGAGAGAGAAAACCTGCAAGTAGATATGTACTATATCTAGAGAGAATGCCATTATTGAATGTGTATCCCAGAAGAGGTTTTCAAGATGTTGATTGGGAAATCTTTTGGTTTAAAATGCACCTTACTCTAGCTGACCAACTGAGATTAATAGTGACACCAACCTCCAGGATGATCACGGATATTCCCTAGATATCCAAACTGTGTGATGAAAACCATCTGCATCAACTTGGTTATGTCAGTAGGCTTGATATTTGGGTCCAACATCATTTGAATGAGGCTAATATCACCCAATAGATTTCTATCTGTGATTCATTGCAGAAACTCAAAGAAAACAATTCTTTTTTGAAGAGGTTGGTGACAGGGGATGAAAAAGGGATCAACTATAACAATGTGATGTGCAAATGATTATGGGGAAGGGCAGCAAACCATCACAAACAACCTCCAATGCAGAAATTGACCCTAAGGAAGGTTATGCATTCAATTTAGTTTTATTGGAAGGGTGTTATCTTTTATGAGCTTCTTCCTGTGGACAAATTATCAGGCTGAGTAAAAAGTAAGCAACGTTTTGAAAAATGAAACAATATATTTCAGCAATGTGGAAATTCATCAAAGTATGTACCATTACAATCAACACATTTTTGTCAATGAGTTATTTATTCCAGTAATATAAAAATTTGGAATTCTGGAGCTGATGAAATCTTTGAACTCACTTCCAGCATCTGTTTGATTTTGGAACTCTTTCTCTCACAGGAAATCCTTAAGGTGCTTGAGAAAGTGGTAGTCAGTAGGAGAAAGGTCTGGGGAATAAGCTGGTGGGGAAGAACTTCATAGTCAAGTTCCCTCAACTTCTGGAGCATCATTAGTGAAACATGTGGTTGAGCATTGTCATGAAGAATGATTGGCCCACTTCTTTTGACCAGTCTGGGATGGAGAAGTAGCAGTCTTTCATTCATTTTGGCAATTTTATGGCAATATGTTTCTGCAGTAATGGTTTTTCCAGATTTTAAGAAGTTATAGTGGATGAGTCAAGCAGTACATCACCAAACAGTCACCATAACCTTCTTTTTGATGAGCTCGAGTTTAGGGAAGGTTCTTGGTGCTTCATCTTGGTCCAACCACTGCAAAGATTGTTTTTTTATTATTGTACAGAATCCTCTTTTCATTGCAAGTTAGTCAAGAAATGGATCGGTCTGGTTACAGAGAGGAAGCCACAGGCAAATTTCATATCTGCACGCTTTCTGATTTTCATTCAAATTGCATGGTACCCATTTGTTGAGGGTTTTTGATTTTCTGATTGAATGTGAATGGTTGCAGGCAGTTTTCTGGTTAACTTGAAGTTCTTTAGCCAGTTTTTCTCAATGACAGTCTTTAATTGACCGTCATTGATGACAGATGGGCATCCATTATGCTCATGATCTTCAATGCTCAGGTATCCACTGTGAAACTGTTTAAACCCTTTTCGAGCTGATCACTCACTAATCATTTCCTCACCAAATGTTTCATTGATATCATGAGCAGTTTTGGCTGCTTTACGTCTTTTTTTGAAATTGAACAGAAAAATTCCTCGAATACCTCACCTTGACAGCTCCATTTCAGATGATTGTAACAATGGTGAAAAAAATATCAACGTTAATTTATTGATGCATTTGGGCAGGTCTATGTCTGTATTATCAGATGATTGCAAAAACAAAAGTAAAAAAAAAATTCAAAGCTTTGCAAAACTCCAGTACAAATTCTTCATATTTCAAAATGTTGCTTACTTTTTACTCAACCTGATAAATGCAGCCACCTGACAGAAGTATCCATCACCTGCTAATCATAAGGGTATTGTATGATATTTTATCATGACAATGCCAGACCATACTCTTCTTTGCAGACATGGCACAAGTTACTGGGCTTTGGCTGGGAGATTTGCTGCACCCTGCATATTTGCCTGACCTTGTGCCATCAGATTTCCTCCCAGTTTGGTCTCTTCAAAATTCATTAAATGGATAGATCTTTGACTCTGAAGAGGATGTAAAAAATCACCTGGAAGAGTTTTTTACCTGTCAAAACAGGAAATTCTTTACATAGGGAATAATGAATTTGCCCACCAGATGGAAACAAATACTGAAATGAAGCAGTAATTATATCATTGATTGAATATCTTAAATTGTGTTTAAAAGTTTTATTTTTAATTATAACAAGTAAGATGGACTTTTTGGTAAACCAAATAGTTTCTAAAATAAATTATTTTTGGAAAAAATCCCCAAAAACATAAATATATGAAGTAATAATAGACCTACTTCTTATCCAATATTAAAATATTTTACTCTAAAAGGAAATGAGTAAAGAATTTCCATTTACAATTGGTCCAAGTATGGCAGGTTGGTTTTAAGTGTACTTCACAACCCTGCAGTTTTGAATTTGATCCCATTGTATGGCACCTTGAATTAGTATCCTCTTTGGCATCCATGAGCTAAGCATTACCTTGTGTGTGGAATTTGCTTGAGAGAAACTGTGTGGCAACCTGCTCTTTATGTATATATATATATTTGTGTGTCTATGACTATATGTATATAAGAGTGTGTTTACATCTTTGTGGTTCTACAATTATAAATATAAGTAAAATAAGTAATAGAGTTGATATGATTGACTGCAATTCTTAATACTAGTACCTCATGAAGCCTGTAGTCTAATGACTGAAGCCATTGAAAAAGACAAAATGAAACGAATTCCATCAGAAACACTCAAGTTTGCAGAATAAAACACACATTGTCAGCATGTAGAAAACATTTTAAATTATAGTGTTAGGCCAATGGGAGAATCACATTGGCTTTATGAGACCAAAAGAGTAACACCAGACCAGTGACTACATATTTATCAACCCACAATTATTGCTTTGTGCTATTGAACAAGGGACGTAATTATTGTTAGTGTGACAAGTTGAGGCAGACTCACTTTTGTAAGAAGGAAAGCTTTTTTTGATATTGTTGTTTCTGCATGTAATCTGTCTAATACTTTATTCTAATTCTATTGACACAAGTTATTTTCCAATCACAATATGGGTCAGTAAATATTTCACAAACTCTCAGAAGTTAGAATCTACAGCAATGTGTTTCACAATTATATAACTTAGAAAGAATGATAACAGAATATTAAATTCTTTCTCATTTGAAGGGTTAAACACAAAATACTTGAGTGTATAAATCACTTTGGAGGGCATATAATCTTTAGGTTATAAGATGATTATATAACGGTGAAAAAAGTTTGAATGAGAAAAGTATTATCAAGCCAGTTACTAACTAATGCGCCATAAATCTATATACTACTGCAGAAGTTTTATCTGCCTAACATAATAATACAACTATCACAAATAGGAGCCATGTGCTTTCAAATTGAATGATATAGAAAGTGTATATTCATCAAATATGCTTAAATTTAACTACTTTAAGACACAAATGCATTAACTGAGAGAAAAATGAAATAAATGATCATATCCATATGTGTGTGTGTTGTATTGGAGTCTTTCATTGTGTAGCAGAATTAGAGGGAGATTTTGAGAAGAAAATACAAATTTGAAACAAAAGCTAGAATCAAGAGACCTTGGAGCAAGCTTAGCAAAAACTTAAGTTGAAGTAAGTAAGAAAGAAAATGATCCTGTTGTTATCAGGGAAATATCCATGTTTATTATGCAGAAAAGAAATAGTGAGGAATTTCATGCAGTGTGTCCAATGTGAACTAAGAATGCTGGGATTAGGCATGTCTTGACTGTGAATAGAGACTTTATGGGGCTGATGCACAAGACTAGTTAGCAGTTAGCAAACCAGTAAAATGAATTATTTTCAATGTTTGGAACATTCCATTGCCATCGTTGATAGCTTCTATTACAAAGGCAACCTGATCAGCAATGAAAGAAAGTGCTCTGGAAGCATGGTACAAAGTGCAATGCTACATGGTTGTGAGGTGAGTGTATTGAATGCAGATGATGTGCAAATGCTAAAGAGATATAAAACAAGTATGCTCTGCAGGATGTGTAATGATAGTGTGCATGAATGATATGACATAAAGTGAGGAAATAGCGGGTATAAGAGGAATTAGATATAAAATGAATGTGTGTGTGTGTGTGAGAGAGAGAGAGAGATTAGTGGATTGATATGGATATATATTGTTATGGAGGATGGCTTTGGGTTAAGAAGAACCAGAAGATCCAAGTTGAAGGAAAATGTGAAAGAGAAAGATATGGGAAGAAGAGATGAATTTTGATCTCAGGATTCTCTCAAAAGAAGATGATAAAGGAATACATCTAATTATGAGATGTTTTGCAGAGGATTCATTCAAGCCACAGAAGCAGGTACAAAAAAAAAAACAGACAAAACTATTGATGATGATGATGTTAAAGATGACAACAACAACAACAATAATGATGATATATAACCATCATCATCATCCTCATCTAACATTCACTTTTCCATGCTATATCATCATCATTGTCATGATCGTCGTTTAACGTCTGCTTTCCATGCTGGCATGGGTTGGATGGTTTGAATGAGGGCCAGCAAAGTTTCTGCAGCTGGATGCCCTTCCTAATGCCAACCACTTTGAAAGTGTAGTGGGTGCTTTTTACATGCCACTGGCATGAGGGCCAGTCAGGTGGTAGTGGCATCAACCACACTTGAATGGTGCTTTTCACATGCCACCAGCATAGGACCAGTCAGACACTACTCGCATCGACCACACTTGAATGGTGCTTTTTATGTATCACCAACATATATATATATATATATATATATATATA
>NC_068992.1:34531604-34533172 GCF_001194135.2 Octopus bimaculoides | reverse complement strand
CATTTGACTGTGGCCATGCTGGAGCACCGCCCTTAGTCAAGCAAATCTACCCCAGGGTTTATTCTTTTAAGTCTAGTACTTATTCTATCGATTTCTTTTGCTGAACTGCTAAGTTACAGAGACATAAACTGACCAACATCAGTTGTCAAGTGATGGTTGTGGGGGGGGGGGCAAACACAGACACACAAATACATACATACATATATATAAAAGGTTAGCTGAGTTAGAGTTTAAAATAACCATCTAAGGGATAGAAGCATCCGTTATGCCACCGGTATATTACTTTTTTTAACCATGGGTATACATACGCAAGCATTTTCACCCCCAACCGTCTTATTTCCTAAATATCCAAATAGATTTCTCTCTTAGTATTTATTCCATAATATTTATTCTCTTAATTTAGTATATACTGTCCTAAGCATTTTCAGGACCCTTTCAACATACACCATTTTTCCATTCATTTATTTATTTATCTTACCCCGTATAATAGTCACAATGGCTGGTCTTTTGTTTTTAAATTTCAACTGACCAATTACATTGAATGTTGGACCTTGACCTATCTCACTTCAGACAACAGGGGGAAGGGCTTAACCACGTACTAGTAAATAAAAAATTACATTTTATCAATTAGCACTTTATTATGATAAATACTCTCAATTAGTACTATAAACATAATTATTAAAAATTATCATGATTAATTTAAACCCTTATTGTATCCTTATCCCTTCTCCGACTAAAACCTACTGGCATGTCCCACAATTATTTAAAAAAATTTTAATATTTATCCATACTATTTATCCATACAAAGGATTAATCCACTAAATACTATTTTAAGTTTAGTCATTTACTTAACGTCCCAAAAAGACCCACAAGCAAAATGGTATGATTACAACCATATTCAAGTTTTCCTTCTCTAAGCTCTTCTTTTTTATTTATTCTTCACGCTGATGAAGCTCCATGTTTCAGATCAGTTTTATGATAAATACTTTTAGCATATCAATGGCAATACCATACAACATTGGAAGGAGAAACAGTTGTTATATGGGATGCAGTCTATTTGTATAGAATTTATTAATAATAATTGATGTAAGTCAATTGTTGTTCATCAATATTTCTCCATTTTCTGTTTTATATATATATATGTATATATATATATATGCCCACACACACACTAGCAGTGCATCCCAGCATTGCCTGAGTGTTATGACCTACAAGCACATTGTATTATTTCCTCTTACGGGAAGAATTGGCACAGTTAATGGAATAAAGGAAGATATTGTTTGTTTAATAGAGAAGGGTGAGGGTATAATTTGTATGGGTTTGCATGAAAGTGCTTTCTGTTCTTAAGAAAGATCAGAAACTGTGTATTGCTTCATCATATAAAAGGGAGTTTAATACGATTTTGTCCAGAAATCATGTTTTCAAAATTTCAATTTCCCCCTATCATCAGCGTAATTTCTTAATTTGTAACTCTTTTTAGAATTTTTGTTTTTTTTGTTATATACGTAGATTACAAATCTGGGAAATATACATATATATATATATATATATATATATATATATATATA
>NC_068992.1:34525801-34531594 GCF_001194135.2 Octopus bimaculoides | reverse complement strand
TTCCCCCATCGCACTCACCTATCACCTACCAGCTTTCGAAAAACTAAAATCTTGCAATCTTTCACTTTTTGCTGATGTTTCACGCATGTATAGAATTCTACTGAAATAGTAGACTTAAAAAATACCAGACCACCACCAAAAAACACGACATGCTAGAAACAGCAGGTAAATGACATTATTTCTGAAGAAATTTCCCAGCTTTCCAAAAGCTAAAGGTGAAACATTGGGAGTGTGTAACTCTTTGAAAGTGGTGAAGTGATGGGTAAAATTTTTAAAGATTCATACTCTCTGTTTTCTCCATAGATTAGCAAGAATAAAAATTTGAAACAAGTAAAAAATGAATTTGGTGTGGAGAGGGAGAAAATTAAAACATTGAGAATGTGTTTTGTGCGTGAAATCCTAATCTCCTGTATTACAAACGTAGCAATCAGGAGAAATTTAGGAAAGAAAATAAGTGGGTGGGGGCAGAAATGTCACCTCGGACATTCTAGAAAAAAGTGGTACAGGGCAGGATTTCTGGGAAAACTTCCTTTTCAGTTTATATTGAAGATCAGGTTTTTCAATACGCTCATCACAAACACAAATTACAAAATAGAAAAAGATCCTTTCAGTTGGATTTGAGCTGTCAGTTTGCATGTACACACTGCAAGAAATAATAATTCACACAGAAGTTTTACCTAGAGTGTGTGTATATGTGTGTGTGTGTGTGTGTGTGTGTGTGTGTGCATGTGTGTGCATGTGTGTCAAAGGAAGTTATTTTATGGCATTCTTTCATTTGAAGAAGCAAAGTTGTCTACTCGGCATATATGGAATCATATTATTGTTCGTTAATTTCTGGAAAATTGTTTTAATATTTGTACGCTTTGAAGAGAGCAAAAATTGATACAGAGGATAAAGTGAAAAGGTGACATTTGCTTTAAAGTGAGAGGAGAAAGTAAAAGAGAGGAAGAAGTGTAAGATATATATATAATAGGCACACCACCCGATATTGGTAAAATTATTTTTAAAGTATATAATATTAATATATTAAGTATAAAATCATAATTAATAATATAATTACGAATAAAATATTAGTAACACATGCACATAGACATGCACACACATAGATGTAAAAGTACACACATGCAAACACATAAATACATACATAGGCTCACACTCATGATGACATAGGGATGCGGGAATGCATACACATGAACACACACACACACGCACACACACTCAGAGGCATGCACATACACATGGATGCAGGAATGCCCCCACACACATACACATACACACAATAACACACACACACCTACAATATTCCCCTACTATTTCATAAGGGTGTACAAATTAGGAAATAGATTCTTTTAAATGCCCAGATGGCTTACAAGATATGGTCAAAAGCTTCTGTTATATTGGTAATATGTTAGCAGTGGAGGCAGTTGCATAGAAAGTATTGAAACCAATTTAAGAATGGGATGGAAAAAGTTCATGAAGTTTGTAAAAATAAACACTACTTTTCTGAATGAACGGTCGATTGTATGATGCTTGTGCACGATAGTAAGATTTGGACTTTGAATACAGCAAACTCACCAAGACTAGAAACAAATGAAACCAGCGTGCTCCACTACATGTGTAATGTTAGTATGAAGACCAGAGTACAATTGAGTTAAGAGAAAAATTGTGAATCAGGTGTGATGTGTAACAGAGGAGGTTTCCTTGTTGAATGATTGTGATGCAGATGGAGGATTACTGCTGCATAGGAAAATGCTTAGCACTTCAAGTTAATGGAATCTGTGAAGTGGGAGACCAAGGAAAACGTGGGATGAAGTGACGAAGGCTGATTTGAAGATGCCACATCTCATATATGAGATGATAAAAAACATAACTGCTTGGCATTTATGCTTGGCATTCATGGTGTGACAGTAGAACTACGCACCCATGGCATAAGTGAACTTTCATACTAGGATAATATTTTAGAATCTGCACTCTCTCTCTCTCTGTGTATGTATATGTGTAGTTACATTCCCAACCAACCCCATCTTACTCTCTTTCCTGCTTGCTCCTCATTTTGCATCTTCATTCTCTCTCTCAGTGGTTCTTGTGTCTTTCCTACACTCACTCTCATTACTCATCTCTCAACCACATAGACAGATTGCCTCATCCACTTCACTCTCTTTGACAACCATTTTCCTTCACTAGGCTCACATATAAGAGGCTGCATTCAATCACCATCACTCCCACCCTTTTGCACTCATCCTGCTCTACTACCAGCCAGCATACTCTCTTCTGTACCACATCTATTGTCACCAATAGCTACACTTGCTTTTATCTCTCTCCCCATGCCTCACATCTCTCAGGACCCTCCAGCCTTTCTTATTGCTCTCTCTACATTCATCAAATTCCCCCTCCCCTACGCCTTTCTCTCACTGTCTTTGTTCCACAATCTCCCTTCTTGGATGTTTACTTTGCATTCACATGTTGTTGTTCTTCTACTAGTGTTGAGGCCAGCTACATGCAGTAATGTTGGCATTAAGAACAGTGTCCAGCCATAGAAAACATATCAATGTTGGCATTTGAGCACAATGCAATCAAGCAACAAACTGAAACCTGTCAAACGATCCAACCTATGGAAGCTGGATGTTAAAATAACAGAATGGTCATAAGCATCATATATCTGTCTGTCTGTCTCCATCTTTCCCTTTCTCTCTCTCTCTCTCTCTCTCTCTCTCTCCCTCTCTCTCTCTCTCCCTCTCTCTCTCTCTCTCTTCATATATGTATATATACAGGATGTTCTGGCTAAATTTGACACTTTGCATAAAAGAAAACACAACATCCCATCGGAAACATAAGTATTTATCTTTTATCTTTTACTTCTTTCGGGCTGGGCACTGCCTTGTTTCTATGTGGGGACACTGCCTTGTTCCCATGCAAGGGTACTGCCTTGTTTCTATGCAGGAGCACTGCCTTAAAAAGATTTTAGCCAAATGGATTGACTCCAGTACTTATTTTCATTTTAAGCCTGGTACTTGTCATTTTGGTTTTTGCTTTTACCAAACTGCTAAGTTATGGGAATATAAATACACCAACATTGTTTGTCAAGTAGTGTTGGGGAACAAACCCAGACACAAAGCCACACGCACATAGAATAGGATTATTTCAGTTACATACAAACCAAATCTACTCACAAGTCTTTGGTCACTCTGAGGCTATGGTAGAAGTTATGTGCCAAAGGTGCTATACAGTGGGACTGGACCCAAAACCATGTGATTGGGATGCAAACTTCTTACCACACAACCACACCTTCACCAATACAAAAAAAAAAAAAGACATCAACTAGATTATATGCTGAAAGATAACAGTTTACTCAAAGAAGCTGCTCTCAGCTTCCACCACAGCCTCATGATGACTCCGGAATCTGGTACATATATCCCTCACTGTATCCCTGGGAAGATTTTCAAACACCTCCTTGTTTCTTGCCACCGGCTCAGCCTTGTTGTTGCTAACAGAGTGGCCAGTGTATTTTCCAATCACACCCCACACAGTAATCATGGGATTCCAACTGGGGTGGTGGTGGGGGATTAGGAAGTCAGAAATTAGGGTTGATGAAGTCATAGAAATTCTCTTAAAACCGCTTCTTACTTTTTCTGGAGATATGGCAAGGAGCCAAATCCTGCTGCCACAGATATGGTCTTTCAGCAGCAACCCACCCTACCAGGGATTGACCATAGTCTTCACCAGCTTCACATAGCTGTCTGAATTGAGCCTAAGGTCCTGTTCAAAGGTGTGGGTCATCATGATGCGGGAATGCATACACATGAACACACACACACACGCACACACACTCAGAGGCATGCACATACACATGGATGCACATACACACAATAACACACACACACCTCACAGGAGACACACCCAAAGACCATCACAGCTTGGGGGAACTTGGTCTTCGTGATGTCCGTGTCACATCTTACAGCTTTTACAGCATTCACAGATCATTGAGCAGCAGTGATGATGTTGGCATTTTGATTGCCAGCACAAACTATCATGGTACAGATAACCCTTTTCCAATATTCAAATAGCTTTCAGTTCCCTTACATCAGCTAACTTTTTCTCAACAACAACTGTACTCTTTATACTCTCCAACACTATTGACTGTTCACCAATACATCAAGCTGTTCTTGAAAAAAGAAGAAATAAAATGTCATCAAATTTAGCCCAAATACCTTGCAGTGTGTGTGTGTGTGTGCGCGTGCATGCATATGTGTGTGTGTGCACATGCATGTATGTGTGCATGTATGCTCTGTAAATACAACTATATAAATGTATGAATACACTTGTATGCGTGTACTATGTAGTATTTATATATACAGTTTACTTGAAGCATTGTGAAAAATATAAAAAAAAGTATATACATATTAATATATGATTGAGAATGTTACAGCAGTGCAGTTAGAAGATTAAGTATCAATAAAAACAAAAACAAAGAAATTGAATTAAACATTTCCAAGTAACATTTCACTATTTTTGTTATTGCTCCAAATATTTGATATATTACTGTGTTGTTATTTTTTACATGTCTGCATATTATAAATAATAAAAAATAACAGTTTATCCTGTACAGCAATAGTTGTTTTGTGAAGATTCTTTATTGTGACATAAACTTGGTACAATCAAGTGGACAGGCATGCACAACCTCCATCAGATGATTGTTACACAACTCTCAACTCATCACACTTACAAAAATAAACAAGCAAGCATTAGCATGTTCATTAATGAAGAAGTGAAATTTCTAATCAAAGTTGCCATCATTTAAGTACTATATAAAGTGGGTGGGACTACAATCTGTCAATCACAAGGGTGGAGAGCAGACTGGGGGTTGTAAATTAAAGAATAATTAAAGGTAGTTCTATTCTAAAGCTGTCTTTAAAATTAGTGACTTCACTCATAAAGGCTGCTGCTGTCAAGACATGCTTGTACACCAGCAGATGGCAGGTGCCATGCATGTCATTTGAACCCTATGCTTTAACATATCCTAAAACAGCTGCCAGTGTTATTCCAAAAAGAGAAAACTACAGTATTATATTGTTTATTACATTAAGGAGTGGCAGTGTTAATTATTCATTTACTTAATTCATCTTGATTCAAGTGCTCCAATTATTACTGCAGATCTAATAGAATATTGATTTCAAATTTTAGCACAAGGCCAACAGTTTTAATGAAGGAGGTAAGCCAACTGCATCAACCCCAGCGCTCAACTGGTACTTATTTTACTTACCCTGAAAGGATGCAAAGCAAAGTTGACCTTGGCCAAGTTTGAACTTAGAACATATGCCAGCTCAAAATCCTAGATCTAATAGAATATTTGCTTTAATTAAAGGAGATCAGGAAATTATTCAAGAAACCTAACTTAAGGAAAATAGCAGTGAATAACCAAGGTCTTTATGAGTGAGATTTAAAAGCATCTTTAGAATAAATATGCTTTTAACTATTCTTTAATGTAGAATCTCATTCTGCTATTCACCCTCATGATTGACAGATTGTTGTCCAACTCACATATTTTTAAATGTTGATAATTCTGATTAGAAATTGATGATCGGTTGATTAATGAATGTTTATTTGGTAAGCCTGCTTGTTTATTTGGTAAGCCTGCTGAGTTGAGAGTTACCTAACATAGTAATCTTGTGGATGCCATGCAATTGTTGCCATACGAGATTTATTTGTATATATGTATGTATATATATGTGTGTGTGTGTGTGCATGTGTGTGTGTGTGTGCATGTGTGTGTGTGTATACATATATATATATATA
>NC_068992.1:34522573-34523274 GCF_001194135.2 Octopus bimaculoides | reverse complement strand
TGTATATATATATGTATGTGTGTGTGTGTGTGTGTGTGTGTGTGTGTGTGTGTGTATGTATGTATCTGCGTATGTATATGTGCGTCTAAGTACGAACACAAAAAAATTTCGCCTCGCCCGTTCAACTTCTACATCCTTTTCTTTCTTTTAACAGTCACAACAGTGAAGGCTCATTACGTCATTTTCTCAAAACTAAAATACATAATTTTGACGTTCATATTTGAATTATTTGCATTTAAATTTTTCTCTGTTTTACATATTCTTGAAGTTGATAGACATATAGCAGTAGATAATACTGAATCAGAAAATCTCTCGTAAAACTTTTTATTGATGTACCCAAAGAGACCCAGAATGAGTCGAAGCATGTGTTGTACCCAATAAAATCTTTTCTCCTCCCATCTATTTTATTAATACTGTTACCCCAACCACCACTATGAAGTTTCTTCAATAAATCTACAGATAACAACAGGTAATCAAAACTGTGCCGGTGCTTTACTCATCCTCTATTTATACATTTTGTATAATTTCTCCATTATTGTATATACATATATATATATATGTGTGTGTGTGTATATATATGTATATATAAACTCTGTGTAACAGCTTTTTGATATATTTCTGCTGTTTTTAAATAAAGCATATTACTCTACCTCTGGTATTTGAGTACTCAAATTTCCACCTTGTTGCACATTTATGTGCTT
>NC_068992.1:34520882-34521471 GCF_001194135.2 Octopus bimaculoides | reverse complement strand
CACACAGACACACACACACACATATATACGCGCATACATAAACGCACACGCCTACATGCACATACATACACAGCCACTTACATATACACACACACACAATAAAAAACAAACATACACACGCGTACACACATGCACACACACATACACGCACACGCACACACACCTCTCACATACACAACACTCACTCACGTACACAACACACTCACACAAACACGCATACAACTACACACACATACACACACACGCACACACCCACATACACATACACACGCGCATACACACACGCACACAAAAATACAGACACACACTGCTAGGAAATCACACCCACACAACACGCACACACACATACTCAAAAACTGCCTGCCTACCTTCTACTGACCATTGTCCACAACCACTCCCAAACTATTCCTTCCACTACGTCACACACACACACACCCACACTAACAGATAAACAACCAAACCACGCTCACACACGCACGCACACACACACACATACATACGTACACACACGTTCTGTTATTACACACACACACACACACACAGAGCTCTGCGCACGCACACACACACACATACATACGTACACACACGT
>NC_068992.1:34516892-34518047 GCF_001194135.2 Octopus bimaculoides | reverse complement strand
CATTTTTATTTTATTTTATATTATATATTGTATATTATATTATATATTGTATATTCCATATTCTATACCCCACATTAGTTCTGCAGGAATATAAATAAAACATAAAAAACAGACAGTGTTGGAACTCTTTTAAGCAAAATAATATATATATATATATATGTATATATATGTGCATATATACATGTGTATATATATATATATGTGTATGTATGTATATGAGCAGATTTATATGTTTTGTTTTATGTATGTATTCTCATGCATATATTCTTTTACTTGTTTCAGTCATTTGACTGCAGCCATACTGGAGCACTGTCTTTAGTCGAACACATCAACCTCAGGACTTATTCTTGTAATTTTAGTACTTATTTTATCGGTCGCATCTCCTGATCCGCTAAGTTATGTTGATGTAAACACACCAGCATTTGTTGTCAAGTGATGGTGGGATGAAAAGATACACACACACACACATACACAAATATACACATATACAACAGGCTTCTTTCTGTTTCCATCTACCAAATCCACTCACAAGGCTTTGGTTGGCCTGAGGCTATAGTAGAAGACACTTACCCAAGGTGCCACGCAGTGGGACTGAACCTGGAACCATGTGGTTAGGAAGCAAATTTCTTACCATACAGCCTACCTGCGCCTATTGCATATCTCGACACGTTCGTATATATTTAAATGATAAACTTCTGGTGAGTTTTACAGATTTTTACAGTTCTAGTGATGGATTAGATTTGTAATCTTTGAATTAGGTTTCTCCTTTCTGGCTTTGAGTGGCCTAATTTCACACGATTGATATTTAGGCAATGTGTTGTATATCCCAGTGCCCCAGTAATTACAGGTATAAACCTGAACTTGTAATCTGAATAGAATAACTGCAGATTTCTGAATAGTTCAGTGTAGGTGTTCTCTTTTTCACTGATCTTTAGCTTTATGTTAACATCTGCTGGTTTTCACTGGCATATTCCAGCAGTACTCCTTTTCATTATGAGTGGCTATGGCTTCTATGTATGTACACATGTATTTATGTATATATGTATGTGTGTGTTGTCATCATCATCATCATCATCGTTTAACGTCCGCTTTCCATGCTAGCATGGGTTGGACGATTTGACTGAGGACTGGTGAAACCGGATGGCAACACCAGGC
>NC_068992.1:34508950-34516882 GCF_001194135.2 Octopus bimaculoides | reverse complement strand
TTTGACTGAGGACTGGTGAAACCGGATGGCAACACCAGGCTCCAATCTAAATTTGGCAGAGTTTCTACAGCTGGATGCCCTTCCTAACGCCAACCACTCAGATGATTGTCTGTATTATTAGAATTTCAGATAGCATGTATTTGTATACCTATTCTGGCTGTTTGTATCCTGGGCTCAAATTCTGCAGGAGTGACTTCCATCTTTCATCATCCCAGGGACAATAAAGCATCAGCTGAGTTCTAGTGCAACCCTCTTTATATGTGTGTGTGTGTGCATGCGTTTTTGTAGATATAAATACACACACACACACTGTCACTCTGTTAGTTGTGGCAATCAATGGAACAGCCAGCTCATGAAATTAACATTCGAGTGATTGAGCATTACACAGATATGCATTCCCTTAATGTAGTTCTCAGGGAAAGTCAGCATGACAGAATGTAACAAACAAAGATGAACCTTTGAATTACAAGTACAACTCATTCTTTTCAGCCGATGGATTGGACCAATATTAAAGAAAGTGTCTTGCTCAAGGACACAATATTCTACCAGGAATCGAATTCATGACTTTACAATTTTGAGCCAAATACCCTAATCACTAAGCCGTGCACCTTCACCAAACACACACACACATACACACACATTCACACACACACTCACACACACACACACACACACACAATCACACAAAAGCACATATGTATATTTAAATATATGCATGTGTTTTTACTGAAGATAATTTTTATTATTTATAATTTTTTCTCTGATATAGGTGAACAGCAAGAATTAGAATGAAAAGGAATAACAAAGAAATAGATATATGTAACATCTTATTTAACAGACACACTACAATATAAACTTGAAATGTAATGTACTAAAAATGAAAGAAAGCAAAATAAAAAAAAAATTGCTTTGTTATTATCGTTGTAGAAGTATTTCATTGTACTACTTTTATTTGAGTAATTTTAAATAACATCACATTTCTGAGTTTATTCCTTGCTATAACCAACTGCCATCTTATGAATCTCAACCATTTCAATAAAAAATCCTCTATTGGTTTTCCTCCCTGCCGCTATAAACAAAACAAAATTAATCTAACTTAAAAAAAGACATATTTTATATGGAAATCCTACATTTTTACTGACAGACACAAGCATAAATGAGTACATTACACACATTCAGAAAATAAAGGAGAAAAACAATTCAAAAATAGTGAGAAAATATTAATATTCAAAATATTCTTCAACTATGAAAATAAATGGCAATGTATTATAAGGTGTAAAAATAAATCGCCGTTATCATCATAATCATCACCATCATTTCTAGAACTTCTGATGAAAGGTCAAGTAAATCCACCAAGCTAAATTGCATGAATGTCAAAACTTCATTTCCATTCTAACTAAAGAGTTATGAATGTGTGTGTTCCACTTCATCATTGCAAACTCCACTACAGCCATTACCACCTCAATATGTTAGCCACAATCTGGAATAGTAAAACTACATGGATATTAATGGATGTGTAAAGCTGACTGTTCACCACAGGATTAAAATTTTAAAAAATAGACATAGTATAAAATTACAACAATTCATGAAAATAAAGGTAATATAGGAATAGAAAACTGTTGTGGAGGTGAAAAGAAATGAGTGACAAACTAACAAAATTGATGTGAATATTCTTTCATGAAATTAGGAAATAAAATATCTTCAGCCAGGCTATAAAATTATTAATAACTGAATGGCATGCAATAATTTTACGTCCTCATTTCCTTTTCATTATAATGATATAATAATATCTTTGCTGATGTTTCATTTCTTTGTATAAGGTATTTTAGTCATTCAGCTTCAGTCATTTTTGAAACTCTAACCTTACAACCATTTCCAACAAACTATGTGATGTCTTATTGCTATTATTTGGCACCTTGTAAGGGTGCTGCATCTGCAACCATAAGAGAAATGAGGTTTGAATCAGCCCTCTGTAGATACTAAAATGTAAAAGCTTGAGGCTGTTGGAAACCTGTTTCCTTCATCTCAGTTTCAAATGTTCTCTGCTTCATCGTTTTACTGGCAGTCACAAGCATATACATAAAGAGAAAAAGCCACTTCTTCTTCTTCTTCTTCTTCTTCTTCTTCTTCTTCTTCTTCTTCTTCTTCTTCTCCTCCTTCTCCTTCTTCTTCTTCTCCCTTTCCTCCACCGTTGTCATTGTTGCCTCCTCCTCATCATCACCAGCTGTGGCAGTAGCAGTAGAAATATCAGCACAGCAGTGTTCCCTATGGGTAAATTTGCATTCAGTACTCTGAGCTAGAGAAAAACATGGGAATTATACAGTGGATTATTAAACTATAGTGTGTCATCCATTAATTTGTAGATGATTCAGATACCATGTCTGAGCAATTTTTTCTTTATTTCCTATGGCTTCTTATCACTCTTATACTATCACGCAAGCAAGCCAATAACAAAACTGCATGCTTCCTCATTTAAGTAAATCGCAATTGCACCTCTTTCTAATTAATACTGTATAGTAGATACACTTATGCATCTTAAGCCAGTGAGTGAGTTTCTACAAGGTTGTTTAACTTGCTGGAAATAGTAGCCAAATGTCTTTCAAATTACACTTTAATTTCTAAAATAAGTAAAAACCACTTCACCAAACAATGTTCATTGATGGAATGGTTTTGATTATTAGCCTGTTTGATCAGGATTGACCTAGGGCTGCACAGCAACATTAGTGACTTTGGTTTATTCTCACTTTATTAAATATTCTGACAAGTATTGCTATTTCTGATGTCATCAACCAATAAATGGTGCCACATTCTGAATTGAACCATCTCAGTTTTTGAAATTTATGACATCTTTAGAAATTTTAATATTGAATATTGAAGACTGATCTTCACTTCAGACAATATAAACACCAGCTGCTCCTCTTTCTCAAATATGGTAATTATTTTTATGATTATCATTTATATTAGTATTCTGGTGGTCAATTCAGGATCATAAGAGTTGATAGATGTTCTAAATCTCTAAACGAATTAATTCATAGTGTTTAGTTTAATCTTGGCTTTGCATGTCAAATACTCCTTTATTCTTTTAGGGTTGATAAAATAGTTAATGAATCTTAATCAATTTCAATAATGAGTATGTAGTAGCTCAACCAACTCAATTACCTGATCATTGAATTAGTATTTATGTTATTGGATACTCCACAGACATATGTGTCCTTAATGTAATTCTCTGGTGGGATTAGCTTGACATAATGTGGAAAACCTGGCACTTTGTAGGTACAGCCTAACTGATGGCTTCCATTTGTTTCTCTCTATCTAATTTCACTCACAAAACTTGAGTATAAGGCAAATAAAACCCAGACTTCATATTTGTGAAGAAAACTTTTGAGCATTTGGCCATGGTGCAGTCATGAAATATGTAATGCTATGACATTAGCCTTATCCAACTAGTTATACTCTCTGCCAAAAAAATTGACTTTGAACCTCACTGAGAAGAATCATTTTGATTAAAAGGTTTTGTTAAACATATCAAAACGTTGCCTGCCAGAAGCTGTTCATCATTAAAAGTAACCGTGCATTCCATACCATAAGCTACAATAATATAAATGGTCAAAAAATTTCAGGTTTTATTTTACTTTAATTTGTGCTTCCAGGATCCCTCACTGAGGAGGGTGTGGAACAGGTAGCACTGATAAGTAGATCAACAATTAAATATATTTACTCTCATAGATTAGCTAGATAAATCAAAGATTTCTCCTCTGAACATAAAGCAGAAGGAGTCACTAATAATAATGAATATAAGATTTTGTGGGATTTTACAATCCAATCTGATTCAGTGATTGATGCTTGGAGACCACACATTGTTGTAGTTGACAAAATGATGAAGAAAACCACAAGATCATGGATATTGCCCTACCTGGGGATGTATGAGTGGATGACAAAGAACTGGAAAAGATTGAAAATTACAAGCCACTGAAAGATGAGATTGTATGAATGTCGGCAATTAAGAAAGTAACTATTATACCAGTAGTTGTAGGGGCACTGAGAGCATTAGCAACCAAATTTGAGAAATTTGTTGGAGAAATTAGGATTGACATGAGGGTAGAACATGATCAGAAAACTGCTTTATCAGGGACAGCGAAGATTTTGAGAGTGGTACTTGGATATTAAGCATTGTAGAAAGAGACTCTGTAAGGTCCTTGACAAATTGTCTACTCTTGCAGAATAATTAGCCAGAACAAGTGAAATTGGGAGCTCTGAGAAATGAAATGGAAATAATAATGATAATGGTTAGACATTTTGACTCAAAAAAAAGCAGTTGGTGATGGTGGTAGTGGTGGTGCAAGTTGGTTACATTGACCTATTTTTTGACTTGTACTTTATTTTATTGACCCTGAAAGGATGAAAAGCAAATTTGACCTTGACTGTTTTTGAACTCAGAGTGTACTGATGTGGAAGGAATACTTCTAGGCATAATGATTCTGCCAGCTATCTGCCAAAAAAGAAAGAATAATCATTATTATTGTCAAATCAAACATGCTAATTTAATTATCAGAAATGTTATCTTAAGGCAGTGAGCTGGCAGAAAAATTAGCATGCTGGGTAAAATACTTAGCAGTATTTCGTCTGCCGTTACGTTCTGAGTTTAAATTCCGCCGAGGTCGACTTTGCCTTTCATCTTTTCGGGGTCGATAAATTAAGTACCACTTACGCACTGGGGTCGATGTAATCGATTCAATCCCTTTGTCTGTCCTTGTTTGTCCCCCCTATGCTTAGCCCCTTGTGGGCAATAAAGAAATAAGAAATGTTATCTTGATGTTAGTCAAATCTCCTTAAATCTCAGGAATATTTTTTTCTTGTAGAATATAATGTGGTACTTTTCTGCAGGTTGACAATGCAAGTCTCAGTTACAATATCATTCAGTTCTTTAGGAAACATTTTGGGTGTTGTGCCAAGCGCACCAGGAACCACAAGAATATTTGTTGTCTTTGTTTTTCAAGGACTCTTCAGCTTTCTGGTTAGATCCTAATATTTCTCAATTTCTATGGTATTAGCTCAGTTACTATCGGGAATTGCAAAGCCTGTTATCTTACACTGTATGTTTATCTTGCCCTCTATAATCGTATCTAGTCATCTTCTTCACTTGTATGGTCAGTCTTTATGAGGAAGTCCTACAAGATCTTAAAATTCTCGTTCTTTGTCACAGCCTCTGGTTTGTGTTCATATCACTTTCCGGTTATTTTGTAGACACACATTTGGTTAACATTCTAATGCAGTCTTTCACCTACGTTATACCTGTGCTTATACTCTTTTAACACTAGCTTACTGCACTCATTTAAGATATGTTTGTTATGACCATTTCTTTTCCTCCAGATTCTACTTTTGCTATTTGACTGAGTTTTGATGATCTTTACCTTTATCAGATTTGTTCTAATGGCTTGTTCTTGCGTTGCTATAATTCCTGAGAAAGTAGCTGTAATTAGCATTTCTATCTCTCATTTCAGGCTCCTGTCCATTAGCCATAGCCAGCATTCTTTACTTCCATCATTCTTAATTTGTTACATGAATGGGCCATGTAATTTCATTTCTTCCTATCTGCTCATTCTGTTTTTCTTCCTTCTCTTGAATTCTCATTCTGTTTCAGTAACTTTTTGGGCATCCCTAACTGTCTATAGTATTCTATCTTCATTCTGCACAACATAATTTTTCAACTCCAATATTACAGTACTAATAGTACCTTCTGTGTTTAGTAATTCTCTGCATCCTTCCTTTCATGATAAGTAGAATCTGTTGGTATTACTTTTAGGGTGGTGTACATTGTGCGTAGTTCTTCTATCCATGTTTAGTCACTTGACCATTGTCCATTTAAGAAAGGGAGTAGAGTATTTTAATACTGACAGAGATCATTTATTTATTGCTTTATTGATCTTCCCACTATTGATTTTTGTTTCAAACACCATAAATCGTAATAATGATTATTATTATTTATTCTTATTATTATTACCTCCACCTTAGCAAAGGTGGATGTATTGCTTTCAGTCATGTTTGTTTGTTTGTCCATGGACAAGATGTCTCAAGAACTGCTGGATGGATTCAAATGAAACTATCAGGGATATCTGACCTTGTGACTGGCACAAACTGATTAGATTTTGGATCGATCTGGTACCAGACAAGGATTCTGGATTATTTTACCTGTTTTCTTACTTCACGTTTGAGAGCGGTCGGCTTCATATTTAGTCTTCTCATTTGTGAGAGCAGTCGAGTTTATTTCAGATATTCTCATTTTAAAAATCACCTCTGGTTAATCCTTGAGAGGACGTTGGTGGTGCCTTGGCAGAGGTTTGCACTCTTTGAGTGCTCTTATTATTATTATTATTATTATAATACACGTCACACAGTATACAATATCGTGAGGTTGTTGATTGAAGATATTGGGTCTAGCGGGAGTTTGTACTGTTTGTCAAGTCACATTGAGGACCTCAGACTGACAGCACTTTACACTATATGTGTGCAGTTCCAAGTAATGCTGACTTTTGCAATACACCTAGATTGTAGGGAATTTCTAAAGTTTTCAGATGCTTTTTCAGATTGGGTGGTCAATTCTCAAGTCTTCATATTTATCAACTTTATTTCTCTTTCTTTCATGATTATTATTATTATTATTATTATTATTATTATTATTATTATTATTATTATTATTATTATTATTATTATTAAGGTGCTGAGCTGCCAGAATCGTTGGTGCACTGGGCAAAATGCTTAACAGCATCTCATCCATCTTTATGTTACGAGTTCAACTGCTGTAGAGGTTGACTTTGCCTTTCATCCTTTCAGAGTCGATAAATTAAGTGCCAGTGAAACACTGGAGTTGATGTAATTAATTGAAACCCTCCCCCAAAATTTCATGCCCTGTGCCTAGGCTTATTCCTGGTAGGATTTATGTGGGTAGTGAGTTACTACCAGTAACTTTAGGTACCCACAAGTTTTCAGTAGTCTTTCGAGTGCTTAGAACCTTCCTGATAATCCTTGCTGTCCGTAAGAGACAAACTTTTTGTTGGAGGGTATTCTACAGGGTATTCTATGACAGTTCTCATACTCCAAATTCTTCCTATTTCAGATTTTAAGGGACTATATTTTTTGTTTTTGTTTTTTCATTTTGTTTCTTTTCGATCCTAGAATTAAACAGACATGATGGGTCTATTAGTTAAGCAACTTCGCTTTTCTTTTTCTATTATTGTTATGTCTGGTTTATTATTTTCTAACTTCTTGTCTGTTTGAATAGGAAAGTCCCACAAAATCTTACATTTTTCCGACTCCAGTATTCTTTTGACCCGATGATTGTACCATGTGTTTCCAACTTCAGATATCCATTTCTTGCAAAGTTTCAAGTGTAAAACTTTTACAACCTGACCATAACTCCATTTCTTATTTCCTTTTTAGATTTAAGGGCTTAAACATATAAAAGAAATATGAAACTTCAATAAGGCGTTGTAAAGGAAGAAGAAAAAGAGTGGTGGAGTGAGAAAGACAAATTTGGGAATAAACAAGAGAGAGTATGAGAGGTGTTATATATATTATAAGGAAAGATCTTTCGTGATTTAAAAGCACACACACACACACACACACACACACGCACGCAGGCACGTGTGTGTGTGTGTGAGTATGTATATATATTTATGTATATATATATATGTAAATGTGGTATAAAATTAATGTGGACATTGGGCACAATATAAACTGTATAAGCAAAATTTAGTTGTCATTAATTGTGAATGTATTTGATACAAACTCATATATTGCTAGAAATAAGAGTTAAACCACTTATAGCTGTGTAAAAGCACATTTATATACACTGCCAGGGTAGATAACTACACCATGAGTATAGCAAATCTATATAAATATATATATATATATATATATATATATATATATA
Organism: Octopus bimaculoides; assembly: GCF_001194135.2. Taxonomy (NCBI): domain Eukaryota; kingdom Metazoa; phylum Mollusca; class Cephalopoda; order Octopoda; family Octopodidae; genus Octopus; species Octopus bimaculoides. Next base: position 34,508,952 of record NC_068992.1, on the reverse strand, counting down.
TA
>NC_068992.1:34507311-34508940 GCF_001194135.2 Octopus bimaculoides | reverse complement strand
ATATTAAAGAGTAAATTTATTCAATAAAATCGCCATTGGCTTCAACCATGGCCTTCAGACGATTTTGGAATCTCCTGAAACTCTTCTGGATGGTCTCCTTATTTAAGTTGGTAACTACTGCAATAATCCTTGCGTTCAGTTTATCTTTGGTATCACAAGGAATTTTGTTGGTCGCTCGCTCAACTGTATATCACACATAACAATCAAGGGGATTGCGGTCTGAGGAGTTAGGTGATCAGAAGTTAGAGGTGATGTGGTCGCAGAAATTGTCTGACAGCCATGACTGGGTTCTCCTGCATGCCTGACATGGTGCAGAGTCCTGTTGCCAGACATAGGTTCTTCCAGCAGCCACCCTCTTGATCCAGAGCAGCACTACCTCCTCCAGGTACTTGATGTAGATCTGCGTGTTGAGTTTGAGGCCGTGTGGGAAGATGAATGGAAGCAAAATGTCGCTATCACTGGTGTTCACTCCAAAAATCATGATGTTTCATTTTTATCACTCTCAGTACATGTCCACAGATTGGCACCCAGACATTCCAAAATGTTCATATTGGAGCTTCCAGTGTAAATGCCAAGCAGTACAGCATGTCGTTTCTAAATTTCTAGCAAGTGAATTGCATCATGTTGATGCTTTTCTTGCAGATGGTGCCCAATTGACCCTACTATAATGTGTGGTTGACAAAATCAAAAATGAACAATGCTCATACATATATATATAGTAGCAGAGTGACAAAACCTTTCAGAATGGTCTGGGTTTTGCTAACTTGTAGAGTTATATTGAACAGCTGTGCCGTTGGGTTTTTTGATGGATTTGTCTATTGGTCAGGTCTTTAATGATGATTGCCCCACTGCCTTTCTTTAATTGGGCAAGTAAGGCAGATTTTATTTGTCTGATGCTTGTGACGAAAGAGGTTGTTTGGTGGACAAGGTTGAAAGGCATGAGGACATAGGCATTCTTCCTTGGTAGAGCCCACATCGACTTTTTTCAAATTTCATTTGAGGAGGAAAGTGAGGGTGGAGAGGAAGGTGCTGTCCTTGAGTTGATTTCTTGAATGGAGGGTGAAAGTTAGAAAAATGACGAATGCAGGGTACCACTTTAAGTGTAGACCTGTAATTCAGAGAAAAAGAATTGGAGAGGGCACTTACAATTGATGTTCAAGGAGATCTTAGATGGTGGGCTTCCTTGATTATCTCTTGAAGCCCTCCTAAATCAGAAGGACTACATCTCCATCATCTTTTAGTTTTTTCTGTCTTCTTTCCATTTATTGTTGTAAACTATGTATACTTCCCTTCTTTATTTCATTATAAACCACATATACTTTTCCTTTATATGTAAAATTCCACACTTTATGTCTATCTTTGTATTGTCCCCTCATCCTTCGCATTGGTCACAAGTAAAATAAATCAGTATTAATATATATAACACAAAAAAAATAAAAAAGGGCATAGTAACCACACAGTAATTAAAACAAGATATATTTGTTATGCCTAAATTGTGTCAAGAAGGGTTATTTTCATTGAAGCAATTAGGGATGATAATTTTAGAGATAGATGAGTCTTAATAGATATCCTCTCATAGTGTTATTGCTGTTTAATCTTAGATCAAACTTGATTGAACAAACCTATAGT
>NC_068992.1:34503200-34503767 GCF_001194135.2 Octopus bimaculoides | reverse complement strand
ACTGGCTTGTGTGGGTGGCACATAAAAGACACCATTTCGAGCATGGCCGTTGCCAGTATCGCCTGACTGGCCTTCGTGCAGGTGACACGTAAAAGCACCTACTACACTCCCTGAGTGGTTGGCGTTAGGAAGGGCATCCAGCTGTAGAAACTCTGCCACATTTAGATTGGAGCCTGGTGTTGCCATCCGGTTTCACCAGTCCTCAGTCAAATCGTCCAACCCATGCTAGCATGGAAAGCGGACGTTAAACGATGATGATGATGATGATGATATATACATACACTCACGCATGCACACAGAGAAAGAGTAAGATAGAGAGGGAAGGAGAGGTAATAGAAGTAAGCCTGGAAACAGTTTGCTGTGAGTGATGAAGAGATGAGAGTTACACAAGGACAGTGAAGAAATATGAGATGAAGAGGCAGTAAGATGGGCTTAGTGGACAGTATATATATATGCATATATGTATGTATGTGTGTGTATATGCATACATGCATATATGTATGTATGTATGTGTCTATGTATACATACATATACACACATACATATATATATATATATATATATATA
>NC_068992.1:34501615-34502904 GCF_001194135.2 Octopus bimaculoides | reverse complement strand
ATATATATATATATGTATATATATATAGCGGAAGTTGATAGCTTCCGCTATCTAGGTGACCAATCTTGTAGCGGGGGAGGGTGCACTGAAAGCGTAGCTGCTTGAATAAGTATAGCCTGGGCAAAGTTCAGAGAGCTCTTACCTCTGCTGGTGACAAAGGGCCTCTCACTCAGAGAGAAAGGCAGACTGTATGACGCATGTGTACGAACCACCATGCTACATGGCAGTGAAACATGGGCCGTGACTGCTGAGGACATGCGTAAGCTCGCAAGAAACGAAGCCAGTATGCTCCGATGGATGTTGAGGGAACCTGTGGAAGAGGTAAACCCAGGAAGACATGGGATGAGGTGGTGACCACGACCTTTGAACTTTAGTGAGCGGGACCTTTGGAAATATGCAGTATGTGAGAAGACCTGGCAAGCCAAGTGAGAGCATAATCTGTGGCTCTGCCAAAAGTGTAGCCAGCTCACTTATTCATATCTTTACTTCACTGGACACTAAACTCTGCTTGCGAAGACCTGTTAAGGCAAGTGAATTTGAAATCGAAATCGAACCAAATTTGACGACTGGCAGCCATGCCAACCTCTCCTTCATTGGACACTAAACTCTGCTTGCGAAGACCTGTTGGGGCAAGTGAAATCGAAATCGTAATTGAACCATATTCGATGACTGGCACCTGTGCCACTGGAGCACTAACAGCACTGTCCGAGTGTTATCATTGCCAGAGCAGCTGTCTGGCTTCTTGCTAGTGGCACGTAAATAGCACCATTTGAGCATGATCGTTAACAGCGTCACCTTACTGGGACTTGTGCTGGTGGCATGTTAGAAAATCAATCGAGCGAGGTCATTGCGAGTGCCGCTGGACTGGCTCCTGTACAGGTGGCACGTAAAAAACATCATTTTGAGCATGGCCGTTACCAGTACCGTGTGACTGTCCCTTGTGCCGGTGGCACGTAAAAGTACCTACTACACTCTTGGAGTGGTTGGCATTAGGAAGGGCATCCAGCTGTAGAAACTCTGCCAGATCAGATTGGAGCCTGGAGCAACCATTGAGTTCACCAGTCCTCAGTGAAATCGTCCAACCCATGCTAGCATGGAAAGCGGACATTAAACGATGATGATGATATATAGATATATAAACCTATATATACACACATATGTATATATTTATATACGTATGTGTATATATATGTGTGTGTGTGTGTGTATGTGTGTATCTGTCTTTCTATATCTATCTATATCTATCTATCTATATATATGTGTATATATATATATATATATATATATAT
>NC_068992.1:34494662-34500556 GCF_001194135.2 Octopus bimaculoides | reverse complement strand
ACTTATTCTATTTGTTGCTTTTGCTGAACTTCTAAGTTACAGGGATGTAAACAGATCAACATCAGTTGTTAAGCAATGGTGAGAGGACAAACACAGACACACAAATACATACATACACAGGAAAGAACCAGAAGAATAATTATAGGGTTGCTAAATTTTGTAGGAAACAATGATCAGGCTTGTGTGTGGTTTGACTCCAGGATAAGTAAGTCGTATTTAAGAGGAAATAGGAAAACATTGAAAAAGGAAACAAACACTCAGGATGTTATTAAAACATTTATATCTTCATATCTTCTATATATGTTCCGATGAATGCATTCATTGAAACATATTTAGAAGATATGAAGATATAAATGTTTTAATAACATCCTGAGCATTTGTCTCCTGTTCCAATCTTTCCTACATACATACATACATACATGATGATGGTCATCCACTCGTGACCGAGGAAGACCATTGCCGATCTTTAGGAATATTGTGCGCTCTAGGACTAACTTATATTTTGCATTTGCGGCTCCGTTGGTGGCTAATGAGCCCTGCTCTTGACGAGAATACACTGCTCAGGTAGACAAACTTGTCTACTACCTTCAGAATTGTTCCTTCAACCAAGATAGCTGGTTTCACATATGGATTTCCTGGTGCAGGCTGGAACATTACAACAGTCTTGTCCAGGCTAATGCTAAGTCCAAATGCCTTACAAGAAGCAGAAATGCAATCCATGAGTATTTGCATGTCATCTATACATACATACATATGTATAAATGTATATATGACAGGCTTCTTTCAGTTTCCTTCTACCAAATCCACTTACAAAGCTTTGGTCAGCCTGAAGGTATAGCAGAAAACACTTTCCCAAGATACCATGCAATGGGACTGAACCTGGAACCATGTGGTTGGGAAGCAAGCTTCTTACCACACAGCCACTCCTATGTATGCATATTTGTTCTGCACCAAGTCCACTTATCAATCTATTACTTTACACTTCTTCCATCCATGACTCCCACTCGTCATCACACTCACAGCATAGTCTTTCCTGAGTTACATCTGTTGCCTCCCAACACCTTCTCTTCCCATTTTCTCACTACCAACTCTTACAACTCTAAGATGCTCTCTAACATTTTCCCCCTCACTGTACCTAACCACTGTTACTCCTTGCTTACTCTCCTTTTTCAACATCCTCTCTTCACTGTCTCCTTGTCTAGGATGTTTTTGTAATATTCACACTTTTTGATATTCCCTTTCCTCTAATCTCCAAAATACTCATCAGCATGTCTTTCCCTAACTGTTCTCAATGTGTTTAGTATGTAAAATTGGTATATCCAATAAAGCTACTCCACTATTTAAGTCATGAGTTTGTGGGTGATTACTGGGTTGGGTGGGTGCTGATGAAGGAGAAAAAAATCCTTCAGCCTCATTGTTGTGCTTGGATAGGAAACATCATTACAAAATCAGTGCTGGCTATAATTTCTATAGGAAATCTATCGAGATAACCTTAACAAGTGATTGCTCCTCTCACTACTGTGATACACTGCTCCCTCACCCATTGCCTCATATTCTCTTGTTGCCCTCTTCTTAACACTCCTTACCTTCCCCCCTCTGTCCTACTCCCACACATTTCTTTCCTTCATGACTTCCACAGGATTTTTCTCCACACTAGTCTATTGCTGCTTGCCAGTTCCCTTTCCCTTACATCATTCCACTGACTAATTGTTTTCCTTTTTCCCAACTTCCATTGTGTCTAAATATTTTCTTAAACTTTTTCTCAAGGCTGAAAGATACACACTCATCAATTCTTTATCTTGCAACATTTCCCCTATTCATTCATCTATCTACCATTCTTCTCCTTCTTGTACTTATCTTTCTGTTCCTTTTTCTGTCTAGCATTAACTTAACATCAATCTTTCTATCTTTTTCTCTAGTTACCCATTGTTTACATTCTGTTATGTTTCTATCATTTAGCACTTTTATTTTTGTTTCTATTTATCCTTTTTATCTTTATTTATTCCTATTGTTGTTCTCTCCTCATCTACTGTTTTGCCTCTAAGACATGATTTGCTCTCTTTATCACTCCACCTGTCTTTCTTTCAATTCACCTGTTCCTTTTACTTTTCTCCTCTCCCACATGATACTATAACACCTTCTTGTTTCTCAAGCTACTAATTTCTTTTTAATTGCCTCTTCTAACGGTCAGTTAGTTTACCAGTCTCTGATGTCAAAAATTTAAAAACTTATTTGCCAAATACTGGAAGATGTTTTATCTTTCGTATAAGCATTACTTCACATACTTTTTTTTTTTGTCCGATAAGTCAAAAGACATTCTAAGTATATTTCTTTCTTTATGTTGTTTTGTACTTTTTGTGTTAATGTTCTTATTTATAGACCTGTGCTATATATTTCTCCTCACCTGCTCACAACTCACCTTTACGAGCCATTCAGTCTACAGAACTCATCTTTCCACAACTGTAATTGTCTAATTTTTGTCTGTTTTGTCTGTCTGTCATGTTTACTTATATATACCCAAGCAGCTCATGATGCTAACACTACCAATATTGTCTGATGGTGTCAAAATTGTAATGATATTTGGTCAACAACTATATTTGTTGCATGTTTTTTTCTGCTTTTCCTGCGTATTCCTTTGTCACCTATCTGTGCCTACATTACTTCTACACATACACACACGCATGCACACACACACACACATAAATACTTATGAATTAAGCATATAAGAGAAGTCAAGTGAAAGATAAGATATTTATTCCATTTCCTGACTGCTGTTTTGTTATCTGTATTAGCTACATACGTGATGCTGCATAATGTAACATAATGAACAGATTATACATCAGAGTATTTCATGGCAAGTCAAAATACCAGCCTCTGCTACAAAATAGCACACAGTTTCATTATATAGTCACAGACAATAGATATATTTGGAAGACTTCACTCTTTACTAATACTAACATAACCATATATGTAGTGTACTCAGAGAGTGAAAGTGAGCAGTTAGAAATTTCAGAAACAATACAGTAAAATAGAAATAAAAAGAAAAAGAAAACTTGCTTTCCAAAGATTTGGGTCACCATCCCTGCAGTCTCTAAATGAATAAATTATGTGGTAAAAATAGAAAATAAGAAAAATAAACAAAATAAATGGAATAAGAAGTAAGGCGGGAAATGAATTAGTGTTAGAGATAAAGATACAGATAGAGAGAGAAAACATGATTTCTTAAGGGTAGTAATATTTGTTTTTGTATGGGTACTTAGATGTATAGCAGAGCAGTCTGAACTAAAAAAACGTCATGCATGGCTGACGTAGAAGGACAGATATATCATTCTGTTATATCGCACGTGCGGATGACCTCTACTCAACTACTCAACTCTCACTTCTGATGACTCAACTCACTAAACGCTAGTCTACTGACAGCTCTGGGTTGCTCTGCATGACGCTTTTCATTTAGCTATTTATATGTATTAAACTAGCCTACTTATCGCCTGGGAGCGTCCACACAACACTTCCCCCTTTTGAGAGTCTTTAAAACCCGAATTTATCAATTTTATTTCCTCGTTGAGAAACTGACACATCTTTTCCTCTTAGCATTAATTTCCATCATTTCTGTAGGTTTTCTCTTCCTGTTCAACCTACGAGTCGGTTCTGCTTCTGCTTGTGGTTGTGGGACCTCAAACAAATCATACCATGAATCCATTGGTTCTTCTCGCCACTCTTGGTTTTTGGTATATATTTTTTTAATTGGTTTAAATGCCTTCTGTGTTCATATTTTGGTCATTTTACCATGTACATCACAGTACCCAGACGTCCAGTTATATTACCTTGTTCCCAATCCTGTTTTCCATTACTATATATTCTAAAATACACTTTGTCACCTGTGTTAAAAAATTTCGTTTTTCTTCCCAAATTTTTCTATTTTCTGTTTCCTGCTCAGCAACCATTTGTCAAAAATAGAACAAGTTTTTCTGGAAAACATCAAATCTGGGGGACCTACCCAACTCTGCACTTGGATTCGGTGTCATTCTATACACCTGCAAAAACCTTGTCATATTTGTATCTTCAAGGATTTCCTGTTTGGTCTTCCTTAAAGTTCTCTTGAATGTTTCAACGAATCTTTCCGCTAACCCATTTGACCTTGGATGGTATGGTGGAGTTAACACGTGCTTCATCTGAACCGACTTAAATATATGCCTAGCCACACTCAAATGATTGAAATGTGTAAAATTAAAAGAGTATGTGGCAGATTCTACTGAAGAGAAAGGAAAATAAACGAGAGTTGCATTCCCTCCTTTGGTACAGAATATTCTGGAATATGTTGTAACTTCCAGTAGGATTGCTGACAGGTGGCATTACCTCCGGTTGACTATAAAAAGTGAGGTTCTGCACAATTCTCTTTCTGGCATTTTCTTTCTTGTGCTTGGCTTTTTACCTATCCTTTGGCCACTCAACTTGTATGATTACGTACACCTAAAAAAAGACCTACAAGCTAGCTTCCTCACTAAAGTGGTGACCCCGATGTGATTTGAACATGCAGCCTTCTGACGTGAAGTCAGATGCACTACTGTTGCACATCTGACTCCAGGTCAGAAGGTTGCATGTTTAAATCACACCGGGGTTACCACTTTCGTGAGGATGCCAGCATGTAAGTTTGCTTTTAGGTGTGTGTGTGTGACTGCACAAGTCAAGCAGCCAGGGGATAGGCAAAAACCCAAGCACAAGAGAGAAAGTGCCAGAGAGCAACATGCAACAATCTACTTCATGACGAGCAATATTCAGCAACTGAACATTTTACTCAGCACCATTCCTTCTGCCCATTCAACTCAAAGACCTGATTACTGATACACCACAAAATGTGACTTAGTCATCTCTCAAGCGTGAAGTACTTCATAGGAGGTCTCTTTCTGCTGAGCACTGTTTTCAGACTCTCTTCAATGACGAAGATTTGGGAGACAGAAGACCGACAGAATTTCTTCATTGCATTCATGATTTAACAGACATATCTCCAGAAGACAGCTCTCTTCTTAAGCTGCTCTTTTCCCTGCACCTACCCCTACATGTTCAGGCAATTTTGGCGCCTCCCTTTGCATAGAAGAGTAGCAGTCCATAAAGAACAAATAAATTTCCCACAACACCGCCAAATTCCACTCAGTGGCCACAGACTCTTGTGCCAGAAATAAAAACCCTAAATTTCTTATATTCCCTTTCTATCAATGTAAAGACAGAATCTCTACACAAGAAAGAATCAACAAGGAGGATCTTTTTATAAAGAAATTCCAAACACTTCTTAACATACAAACCCCTCGTTGACCATATTCCCTTCTCTCGCCTATCCAATGAAATACATATAAATTTACTTCTTATTTCTCTAAGAACAGACATAAACTTCCAGTTGACAAAGAGTCCAGAACTCCAACTAAAGAGTATAACACCCACAGAATTGTCTTCCCTTACACACACTTACTGTTTTGACACCACACTTCCTGCTTAACACATAAACTTTCAGCCCTATTTTTAAAACAAAACACAGCTCTCAATTGCATGCATCCTAATCTTTCTAACAATTATCTACATGGATTACCATTGAACTTTAAAAGCTCAAAGACAATATAATGTATTGGTATATTATTTTTTTATATATCATTTTTTTATATGTTATTTTTTTATTTTTATTTTGTAAAAAACATTTTCATTCTCCCTCTTCTTGAAAATTTGCCATGTAATGAAAGCTGGTTAGAAATCCTTTTTAATCCTCCTTATACACATCTATATTAAAATATGCTTTCAGTTTAGCATTCTGCCTTATTATTATTTTTTATTTTCCTATTATTTCTCCACGTGCGGTTAACACAACCCCACCATTTACTGACCTATATATAAATATATACATATAT
>NC_068992.1:34493279-34494613 GCF_001194135.2 Octopus bimaculoides | reverse complement strand
TATATATATATTGGGTCATTCCATAAATAATGCGTTTTATTTATACGTCTTTTATTTTTCAAAGTTAAGATAAATAAATTTCTTTTTAAATCTAAAATATACTCACCTTCATTTTCTACAATGCTCTTCCAACTATCTGCTAGACTTTCAAGGCCCATCTTCCAAAATTCACTTGTCTGTAACAAAAAATACTTCTCCACTACTGCTCTGACTTCATCTACAGAATTCATATTTTTTCTGTCCAAATGATTTTGAAGACTGTGGAATAAATGATAATTGAATGAGGAATGTCCAGCGGATATAATGGGTGGGACATCGTTTCCCATTCAAACTGCTCCAGATTTTGGAATGTCATCCTCATTGTATGTGGCCAAGCATTATCCTGATAGAAGAACACCTTTCGTCTTGAAACCAAAGATGGTTGTTTTACTTCTAGCGCTGACTTTAGCCACTCACACCAGATCTTCTTTGTTATCATTTGGTTGGGGTATAAAAGTTTAAAGTAGACTAAACCTCTCATATCCCACCAAATAGATAACAACCCCTTCCCTTCTTTAACCTGGGGTGCTGGTGTTTCTCCTATCCTTACCCACTATCTTCAGTGCTTGACATTTTTATAAAGCATGCATTTCTTGTCAACAGTCACAATTCAGTCCAAAGGGGGTCCATTCATGAGACGTGACAGCAAAGAAGAGGACACATTGACTCGCTATGTGTGATTAGACTTGGAAAGTTTGTGAGGAACCCATTGACCCAATTTTCTGACTTTTCTGATGGCATACAGGTGTTGATGAATGGTTGAATGACCAAATCCAAGCTTCTCTACTAGTTCCTCAACAGTTACGATGGAATTTTGTTCCACCAGAGTTTGCAGGATGTCCTTGTGAAGCTCTACAGATCTTAGATGATGAGGCTAGTCTTCTAGGCTCTACAGCTTGGATTTTATGGAACCATCATTGACACTGGCTTACACTTATTGTCTGATTCCCATATTCTGCATTAATATTCCACACACTTTCCCTTGCATTGTTGCCTTTATTGAACTCATAAAGCAAAATATGCTGAATATACTCCTTTGTCACTTCCATTATAGCTTTGAAAAAATAACTGTTGAAATCGAACTGCACTCTTCAAAACTTGCACTAAGAATGAGGACAAGGTAAAATTACTACCTGTTTTTATAGTAAGTTGATGCAGGTAATTTATCCTGTCCCCTTCCGACTTTTATTTCATGCCATCAAAAAAACGCATTATTTATGAGATGATCCAATACACACACACACACACACATATATATATGTATGTATGTATGTATGTATGTATGTCTATGTATA
>NC_068992.1:34492527-34493269 GCF_001194135.2 Octopus bimaculoides | reverse complement strand
ACACAACACACACACACACACACACACACACGCATACATGCACACACACTCAGAGAGAAAAAGAGATCTTGTCAATGCTGACGTCATCTTGCTTCCATGTTTTCCCTACTTAAATGAATTTACTTGGACTCAACAACTACTAAGATAAATCAAACTTAAATATCCTTGCTACAGATATATTCTGTTACCTTGGTTACAGAACTTACAATTTCTCATAAGTTGTATGTGCATTATATTAATAAACATGCATGTTGATACAAATATTTCCTTCAGACTCAAAACTTCCTCTCATTGTTCATACTTCAAATAATTAGCTTTATAATTACACACATGAAAAGAGCAGAGACATATCTATGACTCTAAACTTTTAATACACACATTTTTAATATCTTTGCAATGTTACTTGAGAATAGTGTTTGCAAGACAACTTTTAGTTTCAAAGTGTTCTTGTATTCTTTTACATGTTTCAGTCATTTGACTGCAGCCATGTTGGAACAGCGCCTTAAAGGGTTTTTGGTTGAAGAAATCGACCTTAGGATTTATTCTTTGTGAGCCTAGCATTTATTCCATCAGTCTCTTCTGCTGAATGGCTAAGTTACAAGGATGTAAACCCACCGACATCAGTTGTCACGTAATGTCAGGGAGACAAACACAGTAGACACAAAGTCATACACACATAAATATATATATATTTATATATATATATAATAAAGTAAAGTTGTGGAATACCGTACGAGTGGAA
>NC_068992.1:34473605-34492427 GCF_001194135.2 Octopus bimaculoides | reverse complement strand
GTGTGTGTGTGTGTGTGTGTATACCATCATCATTTAATGCCTGTTTTCCATACTGGCATAAGTTTGATGGTTTGACAGGGGCTGGCAAGCCAGACAACAGTACTAGCCCTTACTGTTTGTTTTGGCATGTATTTTATAGCTGGATGCCCTACTTAACGCCAGTACACATGCATACATATATACATACCAAAAGGAAACAGAAATACCAAAATTATACACTGTTTGTCATATCATATCTCTCTGGCAACATCTTTTAACCACCAAGTGTCGAAGTGCATCTCTTGAACAAGTTTGTATACATGAGGCTGATAGCATCATGAGTCTTGGAAAGCAGCATTCTTTGTCTGATAACCTTAAATACATGCCCAAAGTAGATGCATGACTCTACTGCAATGTATCATCAGATAAAAGGATGAGCCTCTATGAGCAGTAGCCCATGCATGTATATGTTATTAGGAAGCTCTGAGATGATAGTAACATTAATCATCAAAGCAGTCTATCATGGACCAACATCTGGATTACTACCTCTCACTTTGAAGGGTATGCATTTGTAATTCAGGAACAGGAGAAATCAACCAAATACCTGATGCACAAAAGGGACAGAGATGCAGGCAAAGCAGCAAAATGTGGTAACTGATGCAGATTTTGTGGAGTTAACACCGAGGATGTTGCCCACATCATAATCAGTTATCTGAAAATGTCAATATGGTATTATCTAATGACGAAACATATTGTTGTAGCTAGGACACTATACAGTTAGATCAGTCAGAAGGCTAACCCGAAGGACAAAGGAACAAGAACCCACAGTACCGTAGAAGCTGTAGCCATTCATAATGAAAAGGAGTACTGGTGGAATGTCCCAGTGAAGACCTCAATAAAATGTAAGCACAACAGACCTGGTATAATGATTTGGGATAGAGAAGAGAAACTGCACAGTTGGGAAAATTAGCTGCCTGGCAGATGTTAACATAAAGTGGAAGTTCAGTGAATAAGAAAACACCTATGCTGAACTATTGAGAAATCTGCAGTTACTCTATCCACATTACAAGTTCAGATTTATATCTGTATTTACTGAGGCACTGAGATATGTAACACACTGCTTAAATAACAATCTTGAGAAATTAGGTTTCTCTAAACCAGAAAGGAAAAAGCTGATTGAAAGATTACAGATCTAACCCATCACTGGAACTGTAATAAGCTGTAAAACTTTCCATACTTAAAATTTATCATTTAAGTATATATGAGCAGGTTGAGATATGCAAGTATATGCATGAGAATATATACATAAAACAAGGCATACAAATCTGTACACATACATACATACATACATAAAACAAGCATACAAATCTGCGCATACACTAACACCAAATACTGCATACACACACATATGCACAAATACCTAGATGATGTTGATAAAAGTTCCAATGAAGGAGCCTTGAATCTATGTTAGAGTCCGGCTCTTTCTCTATGGACAAGAAATACAGAAATGAAACTGATTGATAACATACATACATACATGGGTGCGAGAGCATAGGAGGAAACTAATTTCAATGTGGCAAGACTACAAGAAAGCCTTATCTCTGATCCCCACTCATGGATGCTAGAAGCCGTTCAACTCGCGAAAGTTCCAGTGAGAATAGTCAAAGCCATAGCTGACCTGACTTCATCGTGGGCCACCATCTTGAAATTAAACACAAAGAGCAACTCTGTTTTCACCAATAGAATACAGTATTGTAAAGGTATATTCCAAAGAGACAGCCTCTCTGTGATGTTGTCATTCATGTTAAGGAAATCTGAAGGATATCTCACTGGTTCACAGGGAAATAGAAGTACCAATATTACACACTGTTTCTTTGTGGATGACTTAATACTTGATGCAAGAATATGCATGAGATGACAAAGAGCCTTGACATAGTCACAACATTCTCAAAGGATGTAGGGTTGGAATTTGATCAGGATGAATGTTGTTATATGGTTGTGAAAAGGGATAAAGCTATAAACCAGACTAGTAACATCTCCTTCAATGATTTGACTGTTTCCCATGTATCTGACGAGGAGTATTACAGGTATCTAGAGGTGGATGAAAATATATCTTACAATGGCACCTGTAACAAAACATGTGTAACTAAAGAATATTGCAGCTGAATAAAGAAAATTTGGACCTCAGAACTCTCTTCATTCAATAAAACAGTGGTTCACAATGTGTTTGCAGTGCCAGTACTCATACCAATATTTGGGCTGTTTGATTGGACTCTTGATGAAATCCGAGTCATTGATGTGAAAACCCCAAAAATACTAACAAGCACTCATAATTTCCACATTAACATCTACCACATCGTCTTTCCACATTTACCTAAAATGAAAACAAGAAGGCAGGGGCTTAGCATCAATCCAAAATGCCTTTGAATGTCACATCATATCCCTTCAGCAACATCGTATTATATCCCTTTGTCAACATCTTTTAACTGCCAAGTGTCGAGGTGCATTCCTTGACCAAGTTTGCATACATGACACTGAAAACATCATAAGATTTGGAAGGCAACTTCTAGAGCAACACTCTTTGTCTGATAACCTAGAATACATTACATGCCCAAAGAAATCACATGACTCTACTGCAATGTATCATCAGATGAAAGGATGAGCTTATAAGTGCAGAAAACTATGCATGGATATGTCAATAGAAAGCTGTGAGATGATTGTAACATCGATTGTGAAAGCAGTTTATCATGGGCCAATAACTAGATTACTACCTCTCACTTTTAAGGATATGCATTTGCAATCCAGGAACAGGAAATATCAAACAAGTACCTGATGCACAAAAGGGATACACATACAAGAAATGCCTTTAAATATGACAACCGATGCAGATTTTGTAGAGTTAACATCAAAGATATCACACACATCATAAGTAGTTGCCTGAAAATGTCATCACAATGTTATCTACCAATAAGACATGATGTTGTAGATAGGAAACTCTATAATGAAATTCATCGAAAGGATAACCTCAAGGACAGAGAAATAAGAACCCACAGTATGGTAGAAGCCATAGCCACTCATAATAAAGAAAGATTACTGTTGGAATGTCCCTGTGAAGACCTCAATAAAATATAAGCACAACAGACCTGATATAATGATTTGGGATAGAGAAGAGAAACTGTGTACAGTTGTGGAAATCAGCTGCCCAGCAGATATTAACATAAAGTGAAAAAGTGAATCAGTGAAAAAGTGAATCAGTGAAAAAGAGAATACCAGTGCTGAACTATTAAGAAATCTGTAGTTACTCTATTCAGATTACAAGTTCAGGTTTATACCTGTAAGTATTGGAGCCCTGGGATATGTAATACACTGCCTAAATACCAACCTTTATAAATTAGGCTTCTCAAAACCAGAAAGGAGAAAGTTAATTTCAGGACTACAGCTCTAATTCATCACTGGAACTGTAAAAATCTGTAAAACTTTCCAGATATCGTTTATCATTTATATGAGTATGTCTAGATATACAACTATATGCATGAGAATACATACATGAAACAAAACATACAAATATGCACACATACATACATACATACATACATACATACGTACAAACAAACAAACAAAAATACCCTGTTGATGCTGTTGAAATTCCAATGAAGGAGCCTTGGATCTAGGTTAGAAACTGGCTCTTTCTCTATTGGCAAGAAATCTTGAAATAAAACTGAATACTGATATACATATATACATACTAAATGCATACATACATACATACATACATACATACATACATACATACATGTATAAGTTAACAGAAGTGTGATATTTTGAGCTCTTAGATATGGACATGTAACAATACTGGAATTGTAACCATGAGTAAGAATTGTAACCATACCTGTGTAGTTTAGGAGCTTACTTTATGACCATGTTCAGAGTTTAATCCTGCAGTATAGTTCTTTGGTCAAGTATATTCTCCCAGATCTCAAGTTGAATAACATCTTGTTTGGATTTTGTAGATGGAAACTATTCATAAGCCCATCAAATCTATAACTCATATTCCTTACCAGGCTCCATGATTTGATAAAAAAAATGTTCTTGTGTAAATGGTGAACCTACTATTTCAGTACTAAATTTACATTGGCTACAAGATAGCCTTTTTACATGGCTGTTTATAATTTTCCTATTTATTTGATACTATTTCTGTAACTACTTCCACCACTGTTAATGTCATGCTCACCACCATCACTACTACCACCTTTATCGTTATGAATTCATGCTTCTTGCTTGCAGCCTAATTTCCATCAACACTATTCACTCAAGTACACACAAAAAAGATTGCAACTCCTATCAGCATACCATTTCTAGTTATTGTGCCAAAAAATATAGACAGATAAAAGACACAAAGTGGCAAAATTTTTCTTTCTTTCATTATGTATATTATCAACTTTATTCTATGTCAAAAGTGCAGTACAAAATACCAAGTATTTCAATTATGGCTTGAAATGATAATACCCTCTCATTTGATGACAATATGTCAGTAGAGAATCTTTCTCACTGATTTGATCCTCAGTTCTGTCATAACTGTGGCATTACATATTTTGTCATTGAAAAACATAGTCTGATATTAATACTTGAATAATTCCAAACCATAAACAGATATCATGTTATTTTGACAAAGAATATTAGCGTTGTGTTATATAGTCAGACACTTCTTGCCTATCCTCTCATTCAACCAACCATTCAGTCATTCACCACCACCACTTATACTTTCTTTCTCCTTCCCGCTCTTTCTTCTTCATCTCTGCTGCTACCTTTCTTTATAAATCAAAGCTTACTCATTTTTGTAAAGTGAGCTTTCTGGGAGAAGAACAAAATATTTGTGTAATATTTCATTTAGAATTTGTTATCTTTGTCACAATGTTTCAGCCAGTGTCTTTGGACTAAATTCTGCTATATTCCTGGCAATAAACATCCATTAATCCTCTCCAGATATTCCATTTCTGCAATGAAGTTTCTTAGTGTAAAACCTCGGGCTGCTTTGTGGAAGAATATATATAGAAGACAAATGAGTGACAGAGATTTCAACTGTCTTAACCAAAATGTTGCATAAGTCAGTATAATGTATTGGTGAATTACATGCAGCATACTCATACAGTGTGGAAAGAAGTTCAGTGCTGCTATGTTGAATCATGATCATCACCGTCATTAACATCATCATCATCATCATTGTTGCTGTCACTACCACCATTGCCATTGTCATCATCATCATCAGAATAAAAGTTACCAGTTCTAGAACTAAACTTCTATTATTTTCTACTAAAGAGATTCCTTGATTCTTCAACAATAGAACTGCCAACTGCTATTATCTTTTACTTGAATTTTTTTAATTCTTCGATAATGGAACTGCTAAACACTATTATCATTCACTAAGGATGTTCCTTAATTCTTCAATGAACTGGTAACTACTAATATCCTTAATTCTTTGTCTCTGAAGATGGAATAGTTGGTTTAGATAGAAATCTTTACTCAATAACATATGCTACACATGTTCAGCTATTCTAGAAACAGCTGTAAGAGACTTTATGCATTATTTGCTATACTACTCTGCAATTATGTTTAAATTATAAATTACATGTTCTTATGTGATACCACATGTTTTACTTGTTTATACTCTTTTTCGAATGCATACATATATACATACATGCCTATGTACATTCATACATACATACATACATATATATATATATATATATATATATATATATATAACACATATACATATATACACATATGCATACACATACACAAACATATACTTACATACATCCATACATACATACGTACATATATATGTACATGTTGGCGTGCTCTATCTCCATGTCTCCCTTGTCTTTCTGACAGAGTCTATATCATCTTAACATTAATTGCCAACATTTTCCTTAATCAAATACCATTTCCCTGACTAACAATGACATATTTCTCGCTTCTCTGATCAATAAATGTGTAACTAATGAAAACAAATATATTTTAAGTATGTATGAAAAAATATACTAAAAATGAACACTGATATGATATCAAGTAGGAATGTCTAGTCGATGAAGTCTGCTCACTGAAAGGTAAACAATTATTTAGAGGCATCTTATATGAGAATAGTATATAACAAATGTTAGAAACAAAATTGAAATATTTACACAAGATTTAACAAAAGTATTTCAGACTTGACAATATCAATACAAGCATTTTCTTCTCTTCTTTTAAAATTTTTTTATTGATGTGAGAAGCAATTATCAGACAGCTTTTGAGAGATATTAGGAATTTGTGAGAAAGTGGTACATAGAACATAATAATTAATTGGTCAAAAATTAATTATGTTACACTTTCACTAATGGACTGAAAGAGGTTATAAACAGATTCTTTGAAGAAAATTTCCACATTTCAATCTTGGCTTATGAAACAAATAAAATAACACATCCAATGTAAAGAACTTCAAAGCATAATCACACACAGTGCAGCATTTTCAACAATATCATGTCACTATCAATAATACTAAAAGTGTCAAATGAGAAGAAAAGACCTTGAAATCTTTTCATAACATCATAAAGATGTTAGGCATCAGATGTTACCTTGAGCTTCACTCTATTCTTAGTGATGTTTTATGGAACTTTAGTGAAATGACCACACTGATATATTTAATAATTGGAATATAGTATTATATTACAATTAACAATAGGGTAATTTTAAATTTGTTGTTGTAGGTCAGCTTTGATTAAACAAACACATGATGAAAACCATACCAGCCATGCCCATCTCCACTTTAATTCAAATACAGTGTAATCAGGGTTATGCTATCCAATGTATCCTTTTTCAAAATCATATATGAGGGAGATTTGGCTAATAATTCAAGGAAGTTAAGTGACAATGTGGAGGCTCATACAATAACTTTTTTTATAAATTTGTTGAAAGGGATGTGCAGAGCAGGACTAGCTGTTTAATTGATCTTGTTTAATGTTTCAATGTTCTACTCCTTTTGAGATAAATTTTATTCTTCATTCTTATGCGATGTCAATGAAATAAATACATATAAAATACAATATAAAATTGCCTCCCTTTAAAATACTAATTGAAATCATATATGGATGGTTGCATCATTAGAGTATTGGAAAAAAATATGTTACGGTACCTAGGAACATTTCTTTATGTTCTGATTTCAAAGCATATTCAAGTCCATTTTGTCATTTATTCTTCCGAAGGGGTAGTTACTAACGTAAGTCCTGAAATCAACTATAATGGACTTATAGTCCCTCAAGGCCTCACTCCATTGTCGAACACCAGCACGTGACCATTGGGTATCTTTAATGGAGTCAACTCTTTTGAAAGCATTTGGTTAAGGTCTTCACTTTCTACAGCCACTCTTGGAAGCACTAAAAAATAAAAGGTCGTAGATACTGTTATTTCTTCCAGAACTAAATGTAAAATTAAATTGATAATAATATTTGAAGCTAGACATTAATTTAGTCATACTACATATTTGTTTCAACAGCAAATAATACTATAAGTTTCTTTCTGGTTTGGATTAATATCAGTATGTTGGTTTCAATATCAAATTTTCAGTAATAGGATAGCAGTTTCAATATCAGAATATCAGTTTCTATATCACATATTTAGTTTCAGTAAACAGATATTGATTTCAATAGTGAGATATTAGTTCCACTATATGGTTCGTTGCCAAGATATCTCTTCCAATATTGGGATATTAAAATTGATATCCAAATATGAAGGTGTCAATATCTGAATTTCTGTATTATGATAAAGATTTCAATATCAATATATAAGATTATCAATGATGCAATTTTGGGATATAGCTTTTCAAAATCTAAAGGAAACATAACTCTGTTACTCTTTATTAGATAAAACTCAGAGAACTGTTTATTAACTTTGATACTTTCAATGATACTACTGTAAATATCACAGACTCAACAGACCTTTAAATTAAATAGTCAACATTTTTATTCTCTAATGTACTGGATTGTCAAGTCTAATAAACACAATTTTCTACCATTGTTAAAATGCAAGCAATTATCTGTCAAAACTTATTTCACTGCTAATATTAAGTCCAACTACTTATGATAGTGAAATGCAGAAAACTGAGTTAACTGACTGCCCAGATTATCTGCCAAAATTTTTAACTGATCGTTTTCTGCTACTGGCAAAGCATACATTGCTAACACACTTAATCTTAACTCAGTTGATTTAGATGTAAACAGATATTGTAGAGTAAGAACAATTGTATGCAGAACACTCTGAAACTGATAGGTGCTTTCAACTTGTATCACTAAATGGGTTCAGTGTGTGTGAACTGCACCAGCTGAAGCTATCAGAATTGGGGGTGGAATACTTTTATGAAGAGCTATAAAATTTTGGGTATTTCATTGATATATATTATGTAACAATTAAGTTTAATATTGATTTCAGTATAATTTTAATATGGATTTTAAAAGTTTTAACTTTTAATTCTGTTGTTTTCTTACTGAACTTTCATTTTCACCACACAAAACTATCATCATCGTTTACTGTACTATTTACTTTGGTATGGTTTCTATGGCTGGAGGCCCTTCCTAACACCACCTACTTTACTGAGTGCTTTTTATGTGGCACCAGCAGCAGTGAGATCACCAAGTAACTTCCAAGACAACTCAGCTGAGGGAGGAAGAGAGGGACAGAAACAGGTGTCTTGCAGTAAAGGAGATGCATGTCTACCTCAGTAGGAGAGAGAGAGAAGAGAAATAGGATGGTGAAAATGTGATGGGGGTACACTGAATGGGGTGAGTAGGTGGGTATGTTCACAAGATTGTGAAAGAATAGTGGGAAATGGAGAGGAGGAGAGGCATTGTCACTGCAAAGCAAACTTGTAAACCTGAAAATGTTAAACTCTAGTTAATCTATCCTGTAAATCCATATCGTATGAGTTGCAAAGTATCTCTTTCCTTCTAAGGAACTCATTATATGACAGGAATATCAAAATACCAATGTTCTCAGAATCTTTGATCCTTATTTGTCATTTATTGTATTTCTTGAGTTGTGATGTCATTATCATCATCATCGTTGTCATCGTTTAATGTCCGCTTTCCATGCTGGCATGAGTTGGATGGTTTGACTGAGGACTGGCAAACCAGGAGGCTGCACAAGGTTCCAATCTGATCTGGCAAAGTTTCTACAGCTGGATGCCCTTCCTAACACCAACCACTCTGAGAGTGTAGTGGTTGTTTTATGTGCCACTGGCACGAAGGCCAGTCAGGCGGTTCTGGCAACAACTACAGTCAAACAGTGTTTTTTTACGTGCTACCTGCATTGGAACCAGTCCAGCAGCTCTAGCAATTACCACGCTCGAATGTTGTTTTTCACATGCCACTGGCACATATGCCAGTAAGGCGACACATGCAATGATCACGCTCAAATGGTGCCTTTTATGTGCCACTGGCATGGGAGCCAATTAGCAGCTTTTGCAACAATCACATTTGAATGGTACTTTTAATGTTCCACAGGCACAAGTGCCAATCAGGTGGTACTGTCATCAGCCACATCAGCAATTTTGATTTTGATATCACTTGCTTCAACAGATCTTCGCAAGCATAGTTTATTGTCCAATGAATGAGGGGTACTCATAAGTGGGCTGGTCACACCCACTGGAATAGGCCACGAGTTATGATCTCACTTGGCTTGTCGGGTCTTCTCAAGCACAGCATATTTCTAAAGGCTTCAGTCACTAGTGATTGCCTCGGTAAGGCCCAATGTTCGAAGATTGTGCTTCACCACCTCATTCCATGTCTTCCTGGGTCTACCTCTTCCACAGGTTCCCTCAACTGCTAGGGTGTGACACTTTTTCACACAGCTGTCCTCATTCATTCGCAACACATGACTATACCAGCGCAGTTGTCTCTCTTGCACAACACATCTGATGCTTCTTAAATTCAACTTTTCTCTCAGGCCACTTGCACTCTGACATGTATGCACACTGACATTACAGATCCAGCGGAGCATACTGGCTTCATTTTTTGCAAGCTTACGCATGTCCTCAGTAGTCAAGGCCCATGTTTCACTGCCTTGTAGCATGGCTGTTCGTACACATGCGTCATACAGTATTTTACTCTGAGTGATAGGCCCTTTGTCACCAGCAGAGGTAGGAGCTCTCTGAACTTTGCCCAAGCTAATCTTATTCTAGCAGCTACACTTTCAGAGCATCCACCCCTGCAACTGATTTAGTCACCTTGGTAATGAAATCTATCAACTACTTCTAGTTTTTCCCCCTGGTATGCAACAGAAGCTGTTTTCTGCACATTTTCAGTGTTTATTGCCCCTGAGCATTTGCCACACACAAAAAATCTATTTTCCTGCTTAGCATTCCTTTGATATTGCTGCACCTCCTATCCATCCATAGTTTACACCGGGTACATCTTATGGAGTTTCTTCCAACCCTTTTTCTACAGATTGAGCAGGGTTATTTACCTGAAGGGATTTGTGGTTTGTCTGCCTTCCTACTTATTAAGACTTTGGTTTTAGCTAGGTTGACTCTAAGGCCGTTTGATTCTAATCCTTGCTTCCATATCTGAAACTTTTCCTCTAGTTCTAATAGTGACTCAGTAATTAGAGCAAGGTCATCAGCATAGAGGAGCTCCCAGGGGCATCCTGTCTTGAATTCCTGTGATGAATAAGAGGAGGCTGAGGACTGATCCTTGGTGGACCCCTACCCCTACTCGGAATTCTTCACTGTACTCGTTGCCAACCCTCACCTTACTGACAGCACCCCTGTACATGGTATACACAGCTCTCACTAACCCTTCATCTATCCCTAGTTCCCTCATTGGCCACCAGATAAGGGATCAGGGGACTCTGTCAAAGGCTTTATCCATGTCAATTAAAGCCAGGTACAGAGGTTTATCTATGGCTAGGTATTTCTCCTGCTGGTGTCTTACCAGAAATATAGCATCAGCGGTGCTTTTCCCTGGCATGAACCCAAACTGCATCTCTTCTAGACTGACTCTTTCCCTAATTAGTTGGGTTATGACCCTCTCTGTGACTTTCATTACCTGATCCAACAACTTGATACCTCTGTAATCATTTGTATCTAAAGCGTTCATTTTTGCCTTTCTTTTTTTGCCCTTTATATTTCTGGAATGTCTATTGATTTGATACATTCTGGCTTGTCATCAATTAATTTTGTAGTGTACTATCTTTCAAGTAGTATTTGTTTTTATTCTTAGTGTCATCTATTTTGAGTTTTGAATTTGGATATGGGTTGGATGAGTCTGCTCATCTAGACAGGTAAACGGAAACTACATCACATTCACATTTCATTTTGGCTTGAATTCCATTCTTAACACCAATCACTTTACAGAATGTACTGAGTGTTTTTTTATGCCACCAACACTAGAGGGGTGTCATGTCCTTGACAAGACTAAAGAGTCCAGCCCTTACAAGTTCACGTCAGCTCATGCATCCACTTCTTTACAGAGTAAGAAGCATGAGTGATAGTGATGAAAAAGATGTGTTATTGTTGGTTGAATTGATAAGAGCTCTTAGTATTCTGAGATAAGTGTGGGAGAGCAGGAAATGTTTGAAGTCTATGTAACTTCATGGTAAGAGCAATGACAGAGGCTTAGCAGAGATCAATGATGTGTGAGGCATACTGACAAATAAAGTGATACTGGATGATAAAGGTAGTAAACAAACAAAAGGGTAAGGTAGAGTGAACTGGGCACCAGTTGTCCAATATATCTGCCTACGAATATGCATCAAGATGAGCAAAGTGAGAGGAGAGACGAGAGTGGCAAAGGTGGGTTCTGTGCCAGAGAGTTTCATAAAGGAGTAATGGAGAGAGATTCAGAATAACAGCAATGGGATCCTGACTGGAAGTAATGTACAATAAACAGAAGAGATACAATTTTAACCTCGATCACACTAGAAACTAATACATGGGGAATTGAAAAGAGAAAGTTATTAGGAAATAAGCAATGGGTACAGGTAAAAAAAAAAAAGATCTATAGTGAACAGATGACCAGCAACAAAAGTAAAGTTTAGAAAGTGCAGTGTCAAAAAGTCATATCTATCTATCTATCTAATCTATCTATCTATCTATCTATCTATCTATCTATCTATCTATCTAACCAGGTTCACATAAGTCACTGCATTCCCCACCTCCACTCCCTACTTGTGCCTTTTTGGCAATACCCAGCCATGTATATTATGACCTCTACACCTTGAGGGTATGCCCTGGCACTTGCTATCATTTATCACTCATTTCCTTACTCTTCCATCCCATCTATGCTCTGATCCCCGTCCCTTGTGAGTATACCCTGGCATATCAATCCTGCTCTCTCTTGCACTTCTGCTGTCTCTCACTCTCTTTCTCTCCTTCTCCTGCTCTTCCCTCAGGCTGGGTAACCATATATTTTGTCTACAGCAGCACACCTGTTTCTGCCCTCATTCTTAATCCCTCTCTCTCTCTCTCTCTCTCTCTCTCACTCACTCTCTCTCTCTCTCTCTCTCTCTCTCTCTCTCTCCTTTACTTGCTCTTCTCTCTAGCCAGGTAACCGTATATCTCCTTTGCAGCAGCACACTTGTGTCTGTCCTCTTTCTTCTTGTTAACCCTCTCTCCCCTCTCTCTCTTTCTCTCTTTCTTTCCCCCCTCTCGCTCTGGCTGGGTAATCCTGTATCTCCTCTACAGCAAGACACCTGTTTCTGTCTCTGTGTTTCTGTTACACTCTATCCTTTTGTTATCTGACACAAGTTCACCTCCTCCAATGTCGCTCCCCTCTCAAAAACTCCTTGTCCTGCATGTTACTTAGTGACCCTACTAGTGCTGGTGCCACATAAAAAGCATCCAGTCCACATTGTAAAGTGGTTGGCATTTGGAAAGGTATCCAGCTGTAAAAACAATATCAAAACTGACCTCACTTGTGCTGATGCCACATGAAAAGCACTCAGTCCACTCTGCAGGGTGGTTGGTGTTAGGAAGGACATTCAGCAGTAAAAACCACACCAAAAGTGACACAGAAATCTGGTCCATCTTCTGCCTGGCCAGCTCCTCTGTATCCAGCCCATGCCAGCAAGGAAGGTTAAACAATGATGATGATGAAGAAGAATTTAGAAACTTTAGAAACTTCAAGAGATGTAAAATAAATCTTTTTGAACAGTCGACCTTGAAGTTGATAAAAGTATAAATAATAGCACATGAATATTAGGTTAAAAAAATTCTTAGATGGAAAAGATGTATGTGTATATATGTGTGTGTATGTATACATAAATATATGTATATATTTGTGTGTGTGTGTGTGTGTGCGAGTATATATTTTTGCAAAGTATTGAGATGATTGTTTACAGTCAAATGCATTAAACTGGTTGTATTGTATACTAGGTTGCCCAAGCGATTGTTTTATGGAGAGCTTTCAAATAAAGATGCCAAGTCATAAGCCAAAGAAGTGATTCAAAGATGTGGTTAAGAATAATTTGAAGATTCTGGTGTATGGACATTAGAAATTGGGAATTCTTAGCAATGAAGTGAACTGGCTAGTGTTGTATAATCAAAGATGGTTGTGAAAAGTCTGAGGCAATGTTATTGAACATGCAGAGCTCAAGCAATCCTTGCAAAAGGAAGAAAACAGAGAGATTCCAGAAGATTTCAATACAGAATTTAAATGCAATAAGTACAACAGAGTATTGCTTTCTAGAGCTGGTTTCATTAATCACCAAATATTGCATGTAATAAGGAAGTCACTGGCTGACTCTGATAATCATTTATGCAAAGGCCAAATAATTATGTTTGTCATGTCTGTGGAACACTTTGTCATTCACAAAGTGGTTTGACCAAATACTGTAATTTTCATTATCAACATGATCAAGGCTGCAATTTTTGCTTCCATAGTCACATTTGTGAGAAAGTATGTTGCTCTGGGGCCAGGCATAAGAGCCTCTTATGTTCCCACAGCTGGATGCTTATTGATGGCTTTTGGAAAGATGGCAATATTCTGAAAAGAAGTAGTAATCATAACTGTTGTACATAACAGGAACTGCAATTGGGGGATGAAATGTAAGGGGAAATGCCTAGTCTGCTACTCTTCTTCACTTCACAACTGAGTAGATGATAAGTTTAGTGTTCACTTTTTAATGTAAAATGCTTTCCTATAAATGTAACCAATGAGCATGCATAGCTTTGTAATTTCTTTTGTTAATTCAGTCACTTTTTAAATTTAATTATCTGGTGTATGTGAGTGCATGTATGAGTATGTGTTTGTATGTTAGGTAGAGGTAACAAGAAAGAAAGAGAAAGAGTGTGAAAAAGTGATGTAAAGTTGAGGAGAGAGAGAGAGAGAGAATGAGTGAAAGAGAAAATGTGCATCAGCACATACAGATACGTTTTTAGGTGTGTGAGCTTTATTTTAAATATTCTGCAACTTTTCACTCTCTCTCTCTCTCTCTCTATCTCTCTCTCTCTCTCTCTCTCTCTCTCTCTCTCTCTCTCTCTCTCTCTCTCTCTCTCTCTCTCTCTCTCTCTTATATACATGTACCAGTTTAGAAACTCAGCACTCAAGGTATTTAATATAAAGTAGTTCTTGACCTTTTAACTGTCAAATCCTCTGAATATCAAAAAGGCAACAAGAGATGAAATAATGAAAGCTGCTAACCAAATTCTTTTACAGATTAATTCAATTCCCATGCAACAATGAAAGAAAACATAGAGAAACAAAGAAAAAGTACAGAAAAAAAAGAGAAAATTATTTTGGAAAGGAACATTGGCCAATATGAAACAATGTTTTCAAAAACTAACACTGACACTTTTACTTTTATGTAAGCTGCAGATTAGTAGACAAGAAATGTATCTAGTATGACTTTTGTAAGTTTGGAGGTTTTGATGTTGACAAAGAGATGTGGTCAAAGAGATGAAGTCAGTTGGTATAGATTTTATCAGGGATATTGTACAGATTAAAACTGGAAATGCAGTGTATGCTACAGGTTTGACTTATGGCAGTTTATAATATTGACTGAAGTACTGAGACAGAAAAGAGTACAATTGAAATTGTTACTCAGCTGAAAGAATCATGCAAGAGTATGTAATCATCATCATCATCATTTAACGTCAATTTTCCATGCTGGTATGGGCTGGATGGTTTAACTGGAGTTGGTTAGGCCAGGTGTTGCACCAGGCTCCATTGTCTGTTCTTGTATGGTTTCTATGGCTGGATGCCCTTCCTAATGCCAACCACTCCACAGAGTCACTGGGTGCTTTTTATGTGTGTCAGCACTGGTGCTTTTAATGTAGCACTAGCTTGAGTGCTTTTTATGCAGCACTGGCACCTAATATCAGTTCTACTGTGACAGACAGGTCTTCTTGAGTACAGCAATGTAACTGTATCAAAAATGGATTATGAATAATTAAATATATAAAAAGCACTCTGTATATCTTACTTAACATGAATATACTGTAAGAAATCCTCCATACTGTAGTATATATCTTGAAAAGGTGTCTCTCAAAAAGATGTATAGCGCTAACAATTACAGAAGTATCAGTCGCAAACAAAAAGATGCCCAGCAACATGGACCTAGCAGTTCCACAGATGTAGTTGAGCATTTTGTGCCTGTTCTTGATTTTGTACTTTTATACTTTTTAGTGTTTTTGTACTTTTTAACCCTATACAACACTATTAGTTGCCTTTTTAAGATAAATACTGCAGTATTGTGGCTTTGTATTAGTACATCCACATTAAGTAAGACATAGAGATTACTTTCCGGTACTAATACTACTTCTGTAGCTAATAACAAATGAAATATAAAGAATCATATTTATCTATCCTTCTGTCTGTCTGTCTGTTTCTGTCTGTCTGTCTCTCCCTCTCTCTCTCTCCACATGCACACTCATATGCACATATGTATGTATATCTATGTATATGTAAAAGATGCTTTGTGAATTTTGGGCCGCTGGGGTACAACTTACAGAGACAACTTGTAATGTGCATTGAGGAGGACCTTCATCCAAAGTATTCCAACCAAACCCTCCTATTCAAGCACAGTATATAAATTTATTTTGCAGTACATTGGCCACTAAGTTAGAATATGATTTGTGAGGTGATGTTGTTAACAGTTCAGATGACCATGCAGAGCTTATCTTGTTGGCTCATGTGTATGTGTGTGTGTGTGTGTGTGTGTGTGTGTAGTGTAGTGTAGTGTAGTGTGTGCGTGTGTGTGTAGTGTGTGTGTGTGTGTGCATGTGTGTGTTTGTGTGTATCTGTATTTGTGTGTGTGTGTTTATACATGCATATGTACATATGGTACATATGTACATACACACATTTATACATATATATATCTTTTTGCATGAACTTTCAATGTTGACATGTTTTCTGTGGCTAGATGACCTTCCTAGCTCCAACTTAATAGAGTGTGCTATGTGTATCTTATCATAGTACCAGTATTAACGATTGTTATGAAAAGCCTAAGGAATCTCTCAACCCTCAACTATATTGCAGCTCATTTTCCACAATACATTGAACACAGAGTGTTCTGAGTATATCCTCATGATGCGAGCACTAAAGAAGTTGTTTTGGTACCCCGCAACTTAGTAGGAAGGTCTCACTGCTCTATATTATCATTTTTCAGTGTAATCTAATGAACAGAGTGAGTAAAATGTAGGGAGATGAGAGAAAATGGATTATGATGAGATGAAAGAAATGAGAGTATAATGAGGACACCAATTTGGGTGATAGTGTGAAAGAGGAGGGAGAAATAAAAGAAACAATGCAAGAAGAGTAATGAAGAGAGGCAGTAAAGATAGAATGTAATGAGTAAGATAGTAAGGGCACAATGTAATGGGAGTTTCAGAGAAGAATGCAGGAGTGATGTATCATTGTAGAAATTGTCACTGACAAGAGAATGGATTAACGCCATTACTGAGCGACCTGGCGAATTGGCAATATAGAAGGGTTGTTATTGTCAGTTTGTAAGGGAGAGTACAAATAATAGATGGTCAAGGCTGTGATAGAAAGAGAGTGATGGATGTCAATAAAAAAGTGGTATTAGGGAGAAAGGAAGTGACGGTAGACAACACTAGAGGGTGAATGGGATAGCACACTAGATACCAATAGATTCAATGCAGTCATCTCTTATTCAAATATTGAGATAGGAAAGAAACACTTGTAGCAGTAACATCATCATCATTTAAAGTCTGTTTTCCATGCTGGCATGGGTTGGTAACATGTTTTCTGGTAAAAGATAGAGGGGAATGGTATGTGTAAAGTCATAGCCGTATATATATTACTAATTCTATAAATAGATATCTTACTAATTCTATATATGTTGATGATGATTCAGGTACTAACTGTGCATACATCCTGATGGTTAATGTAGTAACTCTGCATTTAAAACTAAATGTAATAACTGTATATTTAGAACTATATGTAGTAACTGTGTCTATATTACTGATGATCAATGTAACTGGTTAGTTTAGTAATTTTGAACAATATAGATAATTAATGTTTAACGGTGTATATATTATTTGGAGTTAATGTATTAATTGTCTCTATATTATTGATGGTTAACACCTAAATTCCAAGCAATAAGAAATGACATTGTTTTATCAATAGGAGTAACTATTCAAATGGAGTTTTATATTAACAGAAAAAGGAATGTTGAAGTAAGGAATAGCAAAGAATTTTTGACCACTGAAGGAGTTGACAGATTTGAAACTAAATGTCAAAAAGTGATCAATAAAGAGAATGCTAATGAGAGTTGTATGAAAATTTCAGCTCATAAACCAAAGCTTTATTCATTGACTACATCAATTACAAATTCATCTCTTGTTGCTTTTGTGCTATAATATCTTTGTTTATAATATTACAAAAGGCTTTCTTTGTTGCTTTGATTCTTTGATATCCATATTGGTTATTATTTCAACAAAACAGAGGAGATCTTTGGCCTGGTACTTATGAAAATATAGATTTTTGATGTGTATGTATCTTTCCACATTTCTAAAATTGCAGGAATTCTTACTGTTTGTTGATCATTATGATAATATGTATGAATATTTTAAATATAGGTTTATGCCCAGAGCTGTTAGCTGTTACTACTGTGTGGGAATATATTGTCAGGGAACCATCTCTGCAATTAGCATTGGTATTCCACTTGAAACTATTCTATTATATCATTAACGCCTTTAGGAATTGCAACATCACAGGGAGTTCTTTCTCTTATAAGTCTTCAGCATCAAACTCTAACAAAATGTGCATGTATTAACATTATACGTACTTGTGAGTATAGGATCTGTTGAGAGATTTAACCTTTACAATAGTTCCCATATAAATTAGCTGCCTTACTGAATTAGGTTCTTTGATTCCTTTGATTTCTGTGATGTTGCATCATTTGGGAAAATCCATTTATTGTAGGACAACCAGTAGATATTGGTGACATTAACTGGTTAAATGTATTAAGAGAATAAAACCACACCAGATGATAGCTTCTAACTTATACATGTGTGTATATATATATATATCATCATCATCATCATCATCATCGTTTAACGTCCGTCTTCCATGCTAGCATGGGTTGGACGATTTGACTGAGGACTGGTGAAACCGGATGCCAACACCAGGATCCAATCTAATTTGGCAGAGTTTCTACAGCTGGATGCCCTTCCTAACGCCAACCACTCAGAGTGTGTAGTGGGTGCTTTTACGTGTCACCCGCACGAAAACGGCCACGCTCGAAATGGTGTCTTTTATGTGCCACCCGGACAAGAGCCAGTCCAGGGGCACTGGCAACGATCTCGCTCTAAAACCCTACAAAGGCCAGTCAGGCGGTATATAT
>NC_068992.1:34472020-34472764 GCF_001194135.2 Octopus bimaculoides | reverse complement strand
CATGTGTGTATATATATATATATCATCATCATCATCATCATCATCGTTTAACGTCCGTCTTCCATGCTAGCATGGGTTGGACGATTTGACTGAGGACTGGTGAAACCGGATGCCAACACCAGGATCCAATCTAATTTGGCAGAGTTTCTACAGCTGGATGCCCTTCCTAACGCCAACCACTCAGAGTGTGTAGTGGGTGCTTTTACGTGTCACCCGCACGAAAACGGCCACGCTCGAAATGGTGTCTTTTATGTGCCACCCGGACAAGAGCCAGTCCAGGGGCACTGGCAACGATCTCGCTCAAAACATTTCATGTTTCACCCGCACAAGAGCCAGTCCAGGGTCACTGGCAACGATCTCGCTCGAAGGATTTTGTGTGTTGCCCGCACATGAGCCAGTCCAGGGGAACTGGCAACGAAACCGCTCGAAAAACCTCATGTGTCACTCGCAGAAGAGCCAGTCCAGGGGCACCAGCAACGATCTCGCTCGAAAGATATCATGTGTCACCCGCACATGCGCCAGTCCAGGGGCACTGGCATCGATCCTGCTTGAAACATTTCATGTGTCTCCCGCACATGAGCCAGTCTATGGGCACTGGCAAAGATCCCGCTCGAAACATTTCACGTGTCACCCGCACAAGAGCCAGTCCAGGGGCACTGGCAACGGTCTCGCTCGAAAGATATCACGTGTCGCCCGCACATGAGCCAGTCCAGGGGCACTGGCAACGATCCCGCTCGAAAGATT
>NC_068992.1:34463944-34471359 GCF_001194135.2 Octopus bimaculoides | reverse complement strand
TAGGGGCACCGGCAGTGATCTCGCTCGAAAAAACCTCACGTGTCACCCGCACAAGAGCCAGTCCAGGGGCACTGGCAACGATCTTGCACGAAAGATATTATGTGTCGCCCGCACATGAGCCAGTCCAGGGGCACTGGCAACGATCCCGCTCGAAAGATTCATGTGTCGCCCGCACATGAGCCAGTCCAGGGGCACTGGCAATGATCCCGCTCGAAATGTCTCCTTTTTAATTCTTTGAATTCTAGCAGAAGGAAAGATTTGTGTTTAGAAAACTGCCTCATCATTGCATCATTGGAGCATTCTGGTAACAATAACAGTAAAAATCCACATGTTGAAGTTTAGAAAAGAACTTTGTATTTTCATTGTTCCACATAGAGATTGAATTTGCAGAATATGAGTTAAATAGTCTATTTCTTTACCTAAACCTTCCTATGATGACATCTTTGGGCAGTTACTAATCATGTGTAATGCCTTTCACAGATATGCAACTGCATATAATCAACATTTTCGGCTGCATCTTTGGTGTTTAAGGGTTTCACTATCACTTTTGTGTATAAGGTAATTAGTAGCTATCTCTTTGCTCTTACACTTGAAAAAGTATATCCTTAAACATGTGATGGAATGTAATGATAATGAGCATGAGAGATTACACTTCCAGTCAATTTTCATATATATCATTCATAAAGAGTTCACTCATGACTCAAATGATGTAGCCCTCCTTAATTTTGAGCACTTAACTGAGTTATATGTTGCTGCTATTTTTTAGCAGACACTGAATAATTTATCTTAAGACTCTCTTGCCATAGTTTTCTGTAACTTTTGCTATTTGTCAGGAAACTTAGAGTTGCTGTTAGGAGTTTATTGGTTTTGATGCAAATAGAACAAATTTCCTTCATAATCCAGTTAAATATTCCAAATGTAGGTATCTGTACTGGTAACATTGCATTGTAAGACAATTGTAAAATATTCTTTTGTTACTCTATCTTTGCTTACAGTAGCTGTGTATGATAAAGTTTTATCATATAATATAGTATTTGTAGCATTCTTTGTTTGAAGCCAGAGAGATAGTTTGGAAAGTGGTTTTTCCACATGCTGCTACCAAATATGGACATATTTTATTGGTGAAATTCTATTGCAATATCAGTTGAAGATGTTGATATTAAATGCAGTTGTCTCAGGAGCCATTTCTAATATAGATATTCAAATCATCAGAAGCATCATGGATAACATTAGCGTTCCACTGCTGTACACTATAGCATAACAAGCATTAGATTTCTGTAATGGGAATTACAGTGGATTTAACACCAAAATAAACATAGCAGCACAGATAGTTTTTCCTTGGAATATTCTTTTTCTCAAAATTTTTATATCAAGCAACCTTTTTGATTGATGAGGATTGTTGACCAAGTTTTTGAATGATTTTCAGTAGTATTGTTTATTGCAGCAGGTACTTGTACCAATACTGTGACTTCAGCATCCATGCATCAAATGCCATTTTCTAATCATTACTTTAAGCTACACCTCTATTTTGAATAAAAGTTGTTCAGCATATCCCTTAAATTTCCATCCTTCCAGCCTCCTGCTCATCAGATACTATACAATGATCACTGATGGATTAGGTTAAACAGCTTAGGAATATATTTGAGCATTAAATGAAAAGTAAGCTTAACATTTTCATTGAAAAGATATTTTCCTACTTGCTAGTGCCATGACAAACCAGTTTCCTGAGCAAATTTGGCTTTTCATAGTTATTTTTTTCAGAATGTATGCATCGTGCACTAAGATACAACTACAAAGCACAACTTGCTGGATTTCCATTGGACATTTTTTGTACATCTTCATAGAAAGTTTTAAAGTAGATAGCGTATTTTTTACTGTACTAACATAGTACAATATTCCTCTCTGGTTGAATTTCAACTATGATAAAGGTAGAATCAAAAAGTTTCTGGACTAGTTATGTTTAATAGAAATAACTTATGTACCAAAGTTTTAACATCATCCCCTTCGAAATAGTCACATAGCACAGGATTTCACCAGTCCCAGCATTTCTACCACTTTTGGAATCTGGTCTGGAAGTCATTTTCCATATGCAAGTCAAGGGACTTCAGTGATTCACTCTGGATCTTGACAATGGTGTGAAAAAAGCAACTTTTGAGTGGCATTTTATTTTGAACAAGAAATGGAAGTCCACGGGTGCTAAATCTTGTGAATAGGGAGGGTGCAGAAGTAACGCTAAGTTGTTTTTGGTGAGAAACTCATGAGTGAGGAAAGCTTAATGACAGAATGCATTGACATCACGAAGAATCCAATCCTTCTTTCTCTACAGATCTGGTTGCTTTTGCCAAATATATTCCCTCAAATACTTGAAAATGTCACAGTAGAACTCTCAGTTGATGGTCTGGCCCTGAGGGACGAATTCTCGATGTACAATACTGCGGATGTCAAAAAAAAAAAAAAACAGTGAACATGCTCTTGATTGAGCTGTGGCTGTGTCATGTCTTCTTTGGTCATGGTGATGAAGGGCTCTTCCATTATGATGACTGCTGCTTCATCTCAGAGTTGTACTCTTAGACCCAACTCTCATCACCAGTGATCCTTGACATGAAGGATGGTCATCAGCAGCAGGCTGATGGAGATTTTGGCAGACTTTGATGCGATGTTCTTTCTGCTCAGTGGTCAGCAGGTGAGGGACAAATTTGGCAGAAACACACCACATGCTTAATTCTGACGTTAGGATTGCTTGCACAGACCCATACAACACGCCAACAACATTAGTAATGTCATTGATTGTCCTCCAACGATCCTCATGCACAAGGTGATGAATTTTCTCCCTACTTCTGGGAGTGACGCTTGTGGCAGGTCTTCCAGATCATTCATTGTCTTCCAGGGATGTTCTCCCACTTTCGAAGCATCCATACCACTCAAAACATTGTAAGCTTGCTGAAGCATGTTCAATGTCTCTGTAGCAGACTTTCCAAGTTTAACCCAAAATTTCATGTTGACTCTTCGTTCCTCTCCATGACAAAATCACAGACTACAGCACACACATGATCACAAAAACACTAATTTCATAACTTGCAAAGTAAACACAGTGATGTCACTCGACACATTGTCTCATGAAGGTTACTGCTAGCTCTCATTGTGCACACAACTGTGTGCTGCCATCTGTTAGCACACTACATAACTAGTCCAGGAACTTTTTGATACCAGCTCATATTAAGGCTGATATTTTTCTTTTCATTCCAGATCTTAGATAAAATAATTGATATTTCTGAGGAGAGGTTATTTTAAACAGACATCATTCACTTTCATCCTAGAGACATTTTCCTTTCATTCTGTTATTCCCCAGATTGTCTTATGTTAAATAATTTCCTAACTATTTTCAAGGCAAGTATATTCTATGCATTGTTTGAACAGTAATAAGGATTTCTGTTACTTGTTGGATACTTGGAGCACCTCATAAGGTATTCATTTCCATCATACTTTTAGGATATTTTAGTTTTGCAGAGATTGTTGTACTCTTGAAGAATCAATTAAACTTAGTATTACAAGCTACAGAAAATCCCACCAGTCTTAGAGACATGCTGTTGCTCACAATGGTGAGTTGTTCTCACTACACAAAATGTATTTACAACAAGGTGGACTAGATAATTTGGTAGTTAAGTGGTTTATCTGTAGAATCAATTCTAATGCTGAGAAAAACACAAAGCGTAGATTTTCCAACCAGTTGTTTAGGTTTTGTTGTTTTTTATCATCTTTACCTTTCTATCTCATGTGTCTGCATATAATTTCCAGACTGTTTTCTAAAGTGTACACAATTTTATTGGTCTCTCCATTTCTAAGTACATTAACAAAATCTAAAATGAAATAAATGTATCATCATCCTACTAACCCTGTGCTTTGAATTATATATAAGTTTCTTCTTGAGGAAATAAAATGTGCATAGTGTTTCTTTAAACTTCTTGTGAAAGTGCAATTGTCTTAGGAAATACTGCCAGTGTAAATACTCTCTTTCACGCACACACATACATACACATTCTTTTCTGTTTTTTTTTTCTCTCATCATCATATTAAGTTTGTTTATCAGGACTAACATGATTTGGACAGTCAAGTATTAATTCAAATATATTGACAACCTTGTGACATCTGATCAAAGAAATGTAGTGTTTTGATATCTTACCTAGCTTCTTTCAAATTATCCTTGGTCAATCGTTTTATCTTATACTAAAATACATGTTTATATAAACTCAAACAAATATGTCTTGGTTAGCCACACAGATATGTATATATGCATGCTTTATGAACATGATATATTTACATTTTGGTATAAAATGTAAAAGAAATACTGCAAGTAGAGTGGTACCGAACAGTTATTTACAAATTTCTGACTTTATTTCCTTAAATATCTCATATAAGTATTGTAATAGTTACTTTTTGTCTTTCTTCATTGAAATTAGTCTTCTTCAGAATTACTTTAAAGATACACAACAGGCAAGTTCCTTTTATCATTAAAGATAATTTACCATTTGCTTAAATTGTCTGCATCCATTATAAAAATGGACAGACTTTTTGGTTTTTCTGATTTACTCCTTGAAATTAATGCCACAAACAATTAACAACAAACTAGAAATTGATTAAGTAATTATACATGAGTTCCTGATCATCTGATATTAGGATTGAAGAATCTCTTATTCATATAGAAACACCAAAGATTGTATTGGTAGATTACTTTAATCTGAGGGAACAAAAGAATAGAATACCATCATTTCAAAGGTTTAATCAGTAATAATTGTTACTATCATACAAGACAATACTGGAACCTTAAATGGCATTGTTTTATCTATTTTCTAACGTTCAATAGAGATACTAAACCAATTATGATATCTTGCTTTTCATGTCTCTAATGCCACTAAAACATACACACACACATTGTTGTGTAGAACTCAGCTTATGTTATTCAAAACCCTGAGTAAACTGTCCATTTTTGATATGATAAATATATCTATCTCAATTATAGAGCACATTGAGTTGTATATCAGATAATGTTTGTACTATATAAAATATGCTTTAAAATGTTTTGCAAGGCTACATAATATTATTCTATATTATTAAGTAGGGGAGAAACAGAAGAGACATTATCTGATATTTTTGTTGACTTTGCCTGGTTAGATGTATTGATATGTTTAAAATACAATTTGAATTATCATAGGTTGATATCTATTCTCCACCAAGTAGTGCAGTTATTCTTACAACTTTACATATAACTGTTAGTCCTGGACAGTCTATTTGAGACATGTGTGTGTTTGAAATAATAGTAGCACTAGCCTTTCAAAAGAAGCACTTCTCCAAAGCTGCAAGTTCTTTTGAGTTCACCATTCAGGGCACCAGCATGAATCAGATTGTGTCACATGGGTTGGATTTGAGTTACCATCTCACAAGTGTCAACTGTTAGGTAGTGCTTAATTTTCTTTTCCTGCTCCCTTTCAAACACTGCACTTCTACATAAAGTATCCCTACTGCACCCACTGGCAGAACAATATTCTGGATACTGAGGTGCCTTGGCAGACCAAATTGTTACTTGGACCTTCTGCAAGTGAGTGCATAGTCCAGAGACAATACATTCCTTTGCAAAATGTTCAGATAAGGTGGGAAAAACATATCAGTTACATAGTGAAACTGCACATCGCAAAGTATCTTCTGTATAGCAAGCCCCTTCAGGGAAAGCATGGTAGTGATGGTGGTGATGGAGAAAGCTCTCAGGAGGTGACTACCTAAAAATTACCTAAAAGGTTCATCCTGATTTACACTGGTACTTCACCTGTTGAAAGCAAAAGACAGTTGCTGAGAATAAACATTCATTCTATAAAGTTAGGACTACCATTACTACAAATGTTGTATTTTTCCTACATGCTCCATAGTAGAAAGGATCCTTGACCTGGATAGACATTTTCTAATCATGTCTGAATTCACCAGACCAGAACATAGAAATCAATCTTGAATCATGATCATCTTTGATAATGAAGAACAAACAAAAAAGAAATTGATAACTTTATGCAGATGATTAAAGAGGTAAGAAGGTTGATGTTATTTACATAGCAATGTGTTTGTGCTTGGTTAGATGTGACAACATCTAAGTTATTGCTTAGTGTCAAGAAAAGGTAGATAATTTTTTGTGGACTATAGGAGTCTGGTGACAAACACATTGATCATTAGAGATCTTATAAGTGTTTATTAGTTTAAACCGCATTAATATTATTATTTATTAGTACTGTCTGCATTGAGTTATATCAAAGTGTATTAATAAGGAGTAATTGTATGGAGTGGACTACTTTAGTGGTAGCAGATGTGTGTATAGAGTGACTTTAAGGTATAATGAGTATGATATAGCAAAAAGATTAATGACTTATGACTTAGGAGCTCAAACTACATTGCAGCTTCTTCATTGTTTTCATTCTGCTTGCATGAGTGAGTTCATCTAAATTTGTATATCAAATTCCACTCGTCATGTATCTTAGATTGACTAGTGCCTTACTTCAGGGATGATTTGTTTCCTCAGCACAGATTTCACTCAGTGAAATATAATAAATATGTCATAGATCTGTGTGTGGGAGATACATGCAAGTATAATGATAACAATATTTTACATTTTCTAAGGTGAGATAAATTTTGTTATGCAATATAATGAAGACTGTATATTGAATTAACCTTGGCATATTTCTGATAATTATCTTACTATTATTGAATGAATGAATGAATAAAAATGTTGATGTCTGAGTAAAGTGAATGTAGCAAAATGAAGAATTGCACTAGATTATGAAAAATATGAATCTCCATCTGCTTCATAGTCTTATCTGCTTTAATGAACTTGCTAACCAATGAAGGAGTCTTAACATGGACCTGCTGAAAAGGGTTGTCTGATTTCACTCAAATCAAACTGTACTGTTTTAAAATCTGGCTGTGAATATTGAATGATGTAGTCACAGATTCACTCTCTGTAAGGAAAAAACAACATAAATGCACTTTGAATGTTTTTGATCTCAGGTTTACTGATTCAACAAAACCATGTGGTTAAAAAACAATAATGATAGCAAAAGCAAGACTGTAGTTAATAAAAAATGATTTCCAGCATAGGTAAAGGACCACACATGCTATTGAAGCAAGTATAGTCAATTAGATGAACCTGCAGTATTTGAGAAGTACTTATTTTAGTGATCATTAAAGAATGAAAAACAAAATAAATTAAGAATTGCTTTTCAAGCACATAATTTCAGATTCAGTGTCATATTGACTTCAGCATGTAAAGCAACAGAAATAAATACTGATAGTCTAATGTTATATATTGGTATCAAACTTGGCCTGACAGCTAAAATAAAATATTCATGGTCTGTGATGTTTAAATATATATATATGTATAT
>NC_068992.1:34462475-34463334 GCF_001194135.2 Octopus bimaculoides | reverse complement strand
ATACACACACACACATAAACACACTTACACACTTACACACACACACACAGTTGAAAAGTCTACCCACTGCATTTGGTTAGAAGGCGATGATGAGCAATGGCTAGAAAAATACTCTCTCTTTTACTTGTTTCAGTCATTTGACTGTGGCCATGCAGGAGCACCACCTTTAGTCAAGCAAATCGACCCCAGAACTTATTCTTTGTAAGCCTAGTACGTATTCTATCCGTCTCTTTTTGCCGAACAGCTAAGTTACGGGGACGTAAACACACCAGCATCGGTTGTCAAGCGATGTTGCGGGGACAAACACAGACACACAAACATATACACACACACATATATATATAAATACATATATACAACAGGCTTCTTCCAGTTTTCGTCTACCAAATCCAGTCACAAGGCTTTGGTCAGCCCGAGGCTATAGTAGAAGACACTTGCCCAAGGTGCCACACAGTGGGAATGAACCCGGAACCATGTGGTTGGTAAGCAAGCTACTTAACACACAGCCAGGCCTACGCCTATTGAGCTTTATTAGATAACCAGTTGATCTAGCAAGCAGGGCCTCATATCAGTGAGGAGGGCTGGTGCGCGCTGATGCTGTCAAGAGGTAGGCCCTGAAATGGCATGCATTCTCTCTTGATGACCCCTTACACTTGCTGGCTTCTGGTATGCAGAATTCTCAACTAGTAGTACTTACATGTTCAAGTTGTTTGCAAAACATATATATACATATTATATGTATGTATATATGTATATGTACACACACACACACACACACATACATATATATATTATACATATGTATATTATATGTGTATATATATATGTATGTGTGTATATATATATAAATATATATATA
>NC_068992.1:34458773-34459483 GCF_001194135.2 Octopus bimaculoides | reverse complement strand
TTAATACAAGTGAATCATTATCCATGCAGACACATTTCTCTCCTACGACATCATGATTCTCTCTCACACATTGTCTTGCAACACGAAATACCTCAAGTCTTTGGTCCTCACGGCGCAGAACATTGGCAAATCTTTTCTTATCTGCTTCCCCTCTGGCTAAATAAACCTGTCACCTAGCTTCCCTTCTGGCATATTGGTACAATTCCCTGCTACCACCGTTCTTCCAGTCCCTCCAAGCCTGTTTCTTTTGTCGAATAGCCATGTCTACCTCCTTGTTCCACCACCACGTTATTTTCGGTCGAGAAGAGACTTTACCCCAGCCACAGATCTGGTCGGTGGCTCTCAGCAGGTTGTTCCGCAGAAATCTCCAATTGTCTTCCACGTTGTATGATGCTATATCCCCTTCTATTTCGTCAAAATCTTCAAGTAACTTGTCTCTAAGTCTCTGTCCATTTGCAGGGTCTTTAAGCTTCCACACCCTTCTCCTCCAAGCCGGTCTACTTCTGGGCACCCATATTGCTTTGATCCCGAAGTCGCTAACTACTAATCGATGTTGTGGGGTACATTCTTCGCCAGGGAAGGTTTTGGCATTTATAAGCCGCTCTCTTTCCCTATTTCTGGCGAGGACGTAGTCGATTTGGTCTAGAGTGTCTGCCAGATCGGTAGGTGACCAGGTGACTGGCAGGTTTCCTGAAGTTGGTATTGCAGAC
>NC_068992.1:34458450-34458763 GCF_001194135.2 Octopus bimaculoides | reverse complement strand
AAGTATTCCTACGCCCCCGACCCCGTCAGTGTTCCCTGTCCAGAAAATCTAGTACCTATGTTCTTTGCCTGTGAGGAACCTCGCAGAACCTCCTGTCCATCGTACTTCCTGGATGCAGCACAGATCTACGCGTCGTCGTTCAAGCATCTCAACAATCTCACCAGACCTACCTTTCAGTGTGCCGACGTTGAGAGTGCCAATCCTGACCCTGGGGTGGGGGAAAGCAGTGTCGTGTACCTGAAAAGATATATATATATTGATATATAACATCAATATAAGATATTGTCTTATATATATATATATATATATATAT
>NC_068992.1:34438545-34457958 GCF_001194135.2 Octopus bimaculoides | reverse complement strand
TATATATATATATATATATATATATATATATATATATATGCACAATATATATATATCCTATTATATTATATGATATTATATTTTTGAACTTAATAAATTATATATGCATATTTATGTACAACTGTTTAAACATATTTGCAATGGTATAATACACACACACATATGCTTTTGTGTATATTTGCATGTGCTTGAACATGAAATATTTATTAGTTTGATGTATTTCTGACAATCTTCCAAACTGCTTTTCACATGCACAATCGGCATTTTAAAATTTTTATTTCATTCATGTTATTAGTTGTAATTGATAATTGCACATCTAAAAGATTGGTTCATCATAAATCATTGTTTTATTTTATTTTTTAATATCAATTCAAACATGTAAAATGAATGGCATTAAGCACATAAAATACTCAGTGGAATTATTTCTCTCTTCAAAAATTATCTTTTGATGTTGGTTTTCAAATAAATCACTGAATTCTTACCAATATTTTTCATTTCCCTTTCATCGTATGCTTTCTTTAAAATACTGTACATCTCTTTGTGTTTGTTTGCTGAATTAAATACTTGAGACATCAAACAGAAATGCACTGGGGGGCATTATGTAAACTGGTTTAAAATATTCATTTGAATATGTTGTACTCTCACTTTCCCCACTCTTCCACACTGAATATGAAGCTTCATGCTTCTGTAAGAAACTTATACTAAAATATTTAAGAATGCAGGGTTGTTAGCAACACTTTAAAATTTTGAATTTTTTCCCTTAGATTAAATTCATTTTTTTCCTTCTGTATTCAGTCTCAGTAAAGTTTGGCGCATTGATTTTGATTTCTTTCCTCATTATCAATAAACTAAGAATTATTTGTGGCAGTGAAGAAACCTCTTCATAGTTATGTGATTTGCTAGAAACAGTAACCAAATTTTCTCAAATCACAGTCTACTGTTTTAAAATGGGAAGGCATACTGGATAACATCAGATATAAAACAGATGGAACAGTCCTGGCTATAGACCTTTGATAAAAGGTCTGCTGAAGTCATAAAATCCATTGGAATACTTCCCAGCATGACCATTAAAGTTACTTACCATGAAGATATTGATATTGTCTTTTATTGTTATGGTAGTCTGTGGAAAGGATTCACAAAAACTGTCCTTCAGATCTCTATTAGTTTGATATGTGAAGCATAAACACAGATAAATGTCACTGTTGTATTAATCAAGACTACTTTTAGTTTAATAGTTCTATCACACACCCTGACTACCCCAATCACCTTCTTCATATATTCTCCACCAAAACAATATGTACACCACCTATTCAGTCACTACCACCCACCCAGAAAAATTTGTATCTATGTTGCTTGCCCACAAGTAGTCTAGCTGAGACTCCCCACCATCATACCTCTTGCACACACCACACTTCTACATGCCTCCACTTGAGCATTTCAACAATTTCGCCAGACTTGATTTTCATTGTACCAACGTTGCCTGGAAGCAGCAAGTCCTTATGTATAGTGAAAACAGGTATTGGTTGCAGTTTAAATGACACTTTTTTTCTGTCCCATAAAACCTTCATGGGTACACAACTGCTTGTAGGGATATGTGATAAGATACAGTTTGGGAAGGGGAAAGATAATTCTTTTCAGCCAAGAAATAGTATCTCTCTTAGAAGTACTAATAAGGGGCTCTATATCCATTATATTTCTTTAACAATAGTGTCTATTTCAAAATAAAACTTAGAAGTTTATTATATTATCAAATTTTCAGTGACTGGACACCATATTATGTTATAGTATTAATGTTAATAACTAGTGTTAAAATAGATAAAAGAAATTATTTAAATACCAAGTGAAAACAGTAGGGAATTTTTTCTTTCCACAATAGAAATGGGATCAAGCATTTTTTGTCTTCATTGTGCCTGTGTGAATAAGATAATGGTGGTTATCAAATATCGAAGCTCTTCACATTTTCTTATTAGTATTTGACAACTATCAAGCAATTGCCAATCATATTTACAGACACAGTGACTACTATCTCTCTCTTTCTCCACACACACATACACATATAAATATATATATGGTGTCTGGGCTAAATTTGATAGTTTGCATGAAAGGAGAAGAAAATACAATATCTCATCCAAAAATAAAAGTATTTCAAGAAATCAAAAATGTCAACTAGATTATGGCTGGGAAATAACACTTTACTCAAAGTAGCCACCCTCAACTTCTACCATGGACTCAAGACAGCTCTGGAACCTGGTATATGCATTCCTTAATGCATCTCTGTAAAGATCTCTTTGATCTTAGCCACCTTCTTGGCTTTCATGTTGTAGGTAGAGTGGTTGGTGTCTTTCTCAACCGTGCCCCACACATAGTAATCATGAGATTAAAAATTCAGAAATTATGTGTCCAGAAATCGGGGTAGATGAAATTGTCTGACAATCACTTCTGATTCTTTCTGGAGATATGCCAAAACGCTGAATTCTTCTGCCTCACATGTGACTTTTCAACAGCAACCTTCTCCAGCCAAGGACTGACGACAATCTCCACCACCTTCAAATAGCTGTCTGAATTGGGCCATCGGTATTTCTACTTTCGTTACTTC
This sequence comes from Octopus bimaculoides, assembly GCF_001194135.2. Classification (NCBI taxonomy): domain Eukaryota; kingdom Metazoa; phylum Mollusca; class Cephalopoda; order Octopoda; family Octopodidae; genus Octopus; species Octopus bimaculoides. Next base: position 34,455,362 of record NC_068992.1, on the reverse strand, counting down.
CTTCGTTATGACTCTTTCCTTAAGCTGATTTCTATGTTTCATTTCCATTCCATTTCTGCTTCTTACACCTTACATCATTCTTCCAATCTATGTTACAATTTCTTCTTCCCAGTATTGCTTGCCATTTTTGTATATTCTTACATATACCTTATCATCTATTCTAAAGAAGTTTGGCATGTCTTTAATTGGTAAAACATGACCATCCTCAAGTATAGCAATTAATGTATATATTCATATTATATTTATATGGTAGTTAGTCCATTGATGTTTGATGATGAGAAAGTTTGTGTATATAACACTTGTTCAGGAACTTTTTGATACCACCTTGTATGTCTGTACATACATATATATGGTCTGATCAATAAGTATCTGGATTGTTGTCATAATAACGAAACTAAAGTACACAGAGTGAAGCCAATTTGTAAAGATTGACCTTGAACTTTGTTGTGCATGTGCACTAAGTTTTAACATTCTAACTCACATCTGCTGTTTACAGCAGTGCTTGGAAGGAATGTGTGTAGTGTGTGATTATAGCATTGAGCATGACAGAGAAAGCTGAGCAGAGAATCGGCATCAAATTTTGCCAAAAGTTTGGTGATACCTGCTCAGAGGCCTACGTAAACTTTTCAAAAAGTTTACATCATTCTCGACTTGATCAAGGAGATTTTATGCAACTGAAACCGAGGTGTCTTTTTGGTCAGCTGAAAGCAGTTTTGGTAGAAGCTTAGCGGACATGCATCTAATACTCAAATCTTCAGTCATAATGGACTAAACTGAATCACAATTTATCTGCACATCCTCTGATAACTCATGGAGGATGATTCGACGATTTCCCATCACAGCTGCAAGCACATCTGCAATGTTTATCTCAGTTCTGCTGGTTGCGGGTCACCCAGAACATTCGTCAATAGCGACATATTATCAGCCATCTTGGAAACATCTGAACCACTCGTACACTTGTGTGTGGCTCATACACTACTCTCCATACACTTTCTGCAACTTTGTGTAGGCCTCTGAGGAGGTATTTCCATGACAACTTCCTCTGTCATGGTCAATGCATCAATCACACATTACACACCTCCCTTCAAAGCACTGCTGTAAACAGTGGAAGTTGGTTAGAATGTTAAAACTTAGTGTACATACACAGCAGAGTTCAAGGTCAATCTTTGCCAAGCAGTTGGACTCTGTGTGCTTTAGTTTCGTTGCTATGGCAACAGTCTGGATACTTATTAATTAGACCTCATGTGAGCATAAAATCTATGTATGTATGTATGTATCTATCTATCTGTCTGTATGTCTGTCTATACACTTGTGTATGTATGGTTGTGTGTATGTGTATGCTTATATGTGTGTGCATATAAATGCATATAAATAGTGGTTCAGCAACAGAAACCAATAAAATAAGTACTAGGCTTAAGAAGTAAGTCCCAGGGTCAATTTGTTTGACAAGACAGTGCTCTAGTATGACCACAGTTTATTGACTGAAACAAGAAAAAGTAAAATAAAAGAATATATTTATATTAACTATACATACACACAAACATATATGCATATGCGGGTAGTGCAGGAATCATGACAGATGAACTGTAGACAGGAACTTCGCTGTGGTTAGCTAGGGAGTTGGCCTGCAGCAAAGTGGACTTCCAGACAAAGAAGGGAAACAAAATAATGCTAGCAGTGAGAGTTAAATGAATCTGAATTAACTAAACAGTAATAACTGGTGACTTAAGCCCCAATGTGCATAAAGCAATAAACGTTTGATAAACATATTCTTGCCTCCACTAATTTGTTTGTGTATAGCCTAACAAAGCTATAACTGGTGACCCCAACGATAGAACAGCAGCTCTCATAATCGATACAAACATGGCAAGTGGCAAAACAACACACACGCTTCCATGTCTCTGGCAACGTCTACAAATGACACCCCCGCATAGCAACCATCTCACAGACTGAGAATGAATTCTCAAATCTTCATGCAAGTCACCCAAATCTCACCATTCCGACATTTTCCAAACCTACATCCCAGCATGGGGGTGACACACCACATCTCCACCACTGCCCTCTCCCCAGTGCATGGTTGTGCACATCATCTATCACTAGACAAACTTGCAATTGCAAAGGCCGAATTCAACAATATGGAGGCATTGGGAATAGTTCGCCGATGAAGTAGTCCCCGGTCATCACTCCTGCATGTGGCCCCCAAATCCAATGGAAGTTATCAACCTTGCAGAGATTACCACAATCTCAATGCAAATATGACACCTGACTGCTACCCCACTCCATTCGTACAAGATTTCTCAGCTCAGCAAGGTGAATTCTTGGTTTTCTCAAAGGTTGACCTCATCTGAGGATACCATCAAATACCAGTACAAGACGATGATGCACTGAAAATCACTGTGATCACTTCTTTCAGTCTGTACAAATTCCTATGTACACCCTTTGGTCTGAAAAACAGCACAATCATTCCAATGCTCGATTTTGTCTTTGCATACTTAGCTGATATCCTTATTGCAAGCCAAAGTGCAGAGCTAAATAAGCACCTAGAGACTCTTTTTGATAGACTGGGACAGTATGGTTTAGTAATCAACCCACCAAGTGCGTCTTTTGGGTGTGACAGAAATCAACTTCCTGGGAGATACACCCTTGGCAGAAAAAGTGAAAGCTATTCTATCCTTTCCACACCCCACCACAAGCAAGCTTTACACTAATTTGTGGGCATGGTAACTATTTACTATCACTTCATTCCTTCTGCAGCAAGAGTAATGAGACCCCTATACAAGGCACTGTCAAAAGAGGGTTCAAAAAGATAGGTGGAGTGGGATAGTACAATGATTTCAGCCTTTGAATCCACAAAACAAGCCCTGACTAAAGCTGTCCCATCCTCATATGTCAGCTTGGACTGCACTCACAGTTGACGCTTCTGACACATCAACAGTCTGTGGCGATTGCTCACCTTCTTCAGTCGACAACTATGACCCCCTGAACAGAAATACAGTGCTTTGGACAGTCAACTACTGGTTGTCCATCTAGGTGTCCGTCACTTTCACTGTTTCCTTGAAGGCTGCACATTCACAGTGTTCATAGACCACAAACCACTCACTTTTGCTATAAGCAAGCCCTCAGAGCCTTGGTCTGCATGCCAGCAATTTCTGAGTAGACCACAGACATCCAACACATAGCTGGCAAGGGCAACCCAGTTGCTGACGCACTCTCTCGTGCTCCTACCCACTCTCACACCTACCTAGCACCAATAACAGAAGGCTTGGATTATGAAGCTATGGCTGCAACTCAACAGAGAGATGATGAGATCAGGGCCTACTGCACTGCCATCACATCACTTTCTTTGCAGGATGTACACTTTGGCTCTAATGGTACAACCTTACTGTGTGATGTATCCACTGGGAAGCCACAGCCAATCATCCCATCAACCTGGCGCAGAAAGTTTTTGACGTCGTTCATGGACTTTCCCACCCAGGTACAAAAGCCACATGGCAGCTGCTGGCAAGCAAATTTATCTGACACAGTATGGCTAAGCAAATCGGGGACTGGACCAGGACCTGCATCCCCTATCAACAAGCTAAGATCCATCAACACACCAAAGCACCCCTCGGCAACTATTAACCACCTCACGCCCAATTCATCTATGTTGACATCAACCTTGTTGGCCCCCTACCACCTTCACAGGATTCCTTCTATCTACTGTTCTTGGTTGACTGCTAGACCTATTGGCCTGAGGCTATCCCTCCCTGCAGCACAAAAACACAAGAAGTCAGCCAAGCCTTCATCACAAACTAGGTCACCCATTTCGGTGCCAGACAGCATCTCATCCGATAGGGGTCCACAGTTCACCTCAAAGCTGTGGAATGACTTGTATGACCTTTTTGAAAACACAATGGACTGCACAACAGCCTACCACCCACAGGCCAATGGATTAGTGGAGAGATTTCCCTCCCAACTGAAGGAATCCCTGACAGCCAGATTTAACAGGCCAAATTGAATTGACCAACCCCCTTGGGTGATGCTGGGAATCTGCACCACCCCAAAAGAAAATCTCAACACTTCCCCAGCAGAAATGGTGTATGGTGCCCCTCTAACAGTGCTAGGAGAGTTCCTTCTGAATATGAAGTCAGACCCGGATCTCAAAAGGTACCTTGCTCAACTGAGAGATAGTGTGGGCCAGTTGCACCCTGTTCCCATGTCAACACGTGATACACTCAGATCATCTGTACCAAACGACTTCTGCATGGCTAACTTTTTGTTCGTTCGATGTGACACATGATGAAAACCCCTCCAGTCACCCTACGATGGTCCACATCAAGTCATACATTTGGGAGATAAATCATTTCAACTCCTAATTGGTGAACAGCAAGACAGTCTCCATTGATAAGTTGAAACCAGCCTATCTTGATATTCACAGCCCTGTTCAGGTAGGCCAGATACCAAACAGGGGCTGCCCTAGGCAGATCACACCAACCCTTGACAAGGAATAGCCACCAAAGAACCGAGTAACCATACACATGGGCAGGACAACTAAAATGCCTTCCCGGTTCCAATGACAATCAACAGTTCTGGCAGAGAGCTATGAACTGTTGACAAGAACTGTGCTGTGGGCTAGCTAGGGAGTTGGTCTGCAGCGAAGTGGACTTCCGGACAGAGAAGGGAAACAAAATAATGTCAGCAGTGAACGTTGAATGAATCTGAATTAACTAAACAGGAATAACTGGTGACTTAAGCTCTGATGCACGTAAAGCAAAAACTTTTGATAAATATATTCTCATCTCCACTAATTTATTTGTGTATAGCTTAACAAAGCTATATGCACTTATATATATATATATATACCTAAAATGCACTTCATGATAAAATTATTTGAGCACTTTCTACCTTGTCTTATTTTTCTTCTCTCTCTCTCTTTATATATATATATATATATATATATATATATATATATATATATATATATATATATATATATATATATACACCAGTCTGTATGTGAAAATGAATTAAAATCATTGATTTAGCTGTCAAATAGGACAAAAAGATAGTAAAAGTTATTTTGCAGGGCCCTTTGAAATCTGATAGCCACCATTAACACAGACACAATGAAGATAATAAATACTTATTACTTTCAGCTCTGCTATGATAAGTAATATTCTCTACCTTTTCATTTGCTACTTAAATTCTTCAAATCGTTTTAACAGTAGTTATGACTGTTGATAACATAAATACTGTTTAATGTCCATTATAAATCATAAAGGTTCTTTATATCTGTTATTCAATCTCTGAGGATATGACAATGTAATCTGCTTATAAGTTTTTAACATAACAAATATTATTGCTATTGAAACCTGTGTAAGATAGCATAACAAAAACAATAGCTATGGAGAGCAGTGTAAGGAAACTTGCACTATAATGCAAGTCCTCGTCTGAGTATCATCTTTTAATATATAAGGCATGCAAAGCAATTCTAAATATTGTTCATATATGCAATTTAAGCTTAGATAATATTAGATAATTGTTTGTTTGTTTGTATGTATGTATGTATGTGTTTACAAACATATGTATGCATGTATTTGCATGTATTTCATTTTTTTAATTTCATTTTTCATTTTATCTAGTTTCAGCTCATGAGCTGTGGCCATGCTGGGGCACTGCCATTTGGTGTTGCTACATAATTTTACTTTACAAATGCTTTTCAGTAATTGACATTTGGTGCATGAGAGAGTTTGATGCAGCTGCACTTATCTGCACCTCCTGCTGCGAAGTTGGTTCATCTGGGACACTTGACACGAAGACGTCCAGCTTTATTTTGAAGATACCTACATCCACCCCATGCAGGTCTCTCAGGTCCTTTGGGAGGATATTGAAGAGTTGTGGACCTCTGAAGCCCAGGCTATTGCAGTATCGTGCCCTACATCTTGATGGCAAATTTGGAGTCCTTGGCACTATTCAGTGGCACCCAGTTCTATTATTTTTGTAACTTTCAATGCCAAAGTTTGGGACAAGTCCTTCGAGGATCTTCCAGATGTATATTATGGCATATCTTTCTCACCTACGCTCTAAGGAATAGAGTCTTAATCTCTTGAGTCTTTCCCAGTAGCTTATATGCTGCATAGAGGTTATCTTCTTTTTATAGCTTCGCAAGCTATGTATAAATGTATGTATGAGTTTTGACATTCTGAGTGCTGGGTCGTAGAAATACATTTGGTTGGTGTCAGGGTGCATAATAAAACCACTGAGAGTGAGGGACACTGACTGTCCTTGCAGCATCCTTCTAGGAAAAGGACACACTGATATAAAACCTATGATTTCCTGTGGTTACTGGTCATCATGCTTCAGCCTGTCACTAGCACTAATCATAGAGTCTCAGAAAGTGGTATTCATGTTGTACAAGGGTTATCATTATAATTCAGTGATGTACAGATGTCTCTTTATGGTGACCTCATTTATAATTCAATTGACTAAAAGTTTTCTGGTGATAGAAGAGGGGTGATATGGGCAGACCTAACCAGCTGGAAATGCACAGTAAGTTACAGCTTGTCACCTCTACTTCAAACCATGCAAATCTGCAACAGGACTGAATAGTCACCTGAGATGTCAAGGATGGAAAGTTAGAATACCATTGATGATGAGGAAGCACAAAGAGACAGCATGTATGTGTTTTATTGCACACATTGCTTGTGTGCCTTTGCTTATGCATGTCACTCTCAATAATCCTTTTGAAAGTGGTAATGTCTGACACCCATTTTATTGATCATTTTGGTCGTGGTTCATCCATGAGAAGTGGAATAAATAGCAAGCTACCATTTAGACAAATCACTTTGGAATGATTACCAAAAAAAAAAAAAAAAATTTGCTCAGGCACCACTGGAAATCCTTCTTCCCCTCTTTTCTTATCAAGTCCAGAACTGCAGAACTGTAGTGGAATTGGTATTTTGTTTGCAGAAACATGAATGGATAAGGTAACTCAGATAGTAAGGGTATGCAATAGAATTATTAAATTAGACATAGGCAAAACAACTATGCCAATTTCTCCACATATGCACAACATTCAAAACTTGTAGGTGAATAGAAGGGTTATTTTTATGGGTTTCCATAAAAATAAAGATAAACCATTTCGTAATAACAGATAATAATAACTTTACTGTCACAACTGGAAATTTCAATGGACATATTGGGCAACCTCATGAAAACTGAAGTGCATGCTGATTATCAGTTTGGCACAAAATATGAATAGGTATCAAAACTCCTGGAGTTCTATGATGCAAATGATGTCATGATCTTCAACATGAACAGAAAGAATTGGGTCACCTTATCACACGCCAATCAGGTGAACACACAAGCAAATATGTTCTTATTGGAAATTGTGATTGGTGGATGATTGTGAAAAGCCCAGTGTTTTCCACATGAAGAATACACTTCTCAAGACTGACTAGTTGTTAAGGAATGGCTTAAGGAATAATCTGACTGAGATACAAAAGAGGATTTGAAGGAAGAAAACCTGTTGGCCATAGATTCAGAAAGGGATAACTAATGCATATGATAGTAAGAGTTACTGCCGTTTTTTTTTTTTTTTAACTAAAACTTTTTAAAAGGTTTAATTAAAAAAACAACTAATTAATCAATAATGTATTCATCCTTGTTGTTTACAACTTCTTCCCAACGTTCAATAAGATTTTCAATACCTCATTAGTAGAAATCACCCGATTTCGACTCGAAAAATTGATCCAACCAAACTCTCAATTCTGTATTGAATGAAACTCCGCGCATAGCATTTGAAGAGATCGAAAGAGGTGGAAATCCGTTGGTGCCAAATCAGGAGATTATGGCAGGTGTGGCAGCACTTCCCAGCCATGCATTTGAATAGCTTCCTTGGTCATACTGGTGATATGAGGGTGGGCATTGTCGTACAGCAGAAGAACTCCATGCTGCCGATTGGGTCTTTTCTCTTAAATAGCCGTGTTGAGTCACTCTATCTGTTGAACGTAGAGTTTCGCGTTGATAGTTTGGATCTATTCAAGCAATTCATAATGGATAATCCCTTCCCAGTCCCACCTACGCACAACATTGTTTTACGTGGATGAAGATCTTGTTTCATGCGCGGAGTGGGGAGATAGAGTTATAACAGAGAAAAACTGGCAGTTTTCATGAAACAATCTATTGAGTCAACACATCAGACATGTGAGTAATGCAATTCCAAAGCAAACACAAAATGGTGGAACAATGTTGTAGATATTGACATAACAGTAGAAGTACAGTCTTAAAAAAGACTGTGAGAGAGGCGCAACAGAAAAACAAATCCAAATGACTAAAATAAAGCTAAGTGAGAGGTATTTCTAGCAAAGGGAGAAGCAGAAAAAAAGTTTGCACATGTTTTTTCACACGAGGATCAGTAACATGTTCTGTTCCACATTGCCAACAGTGTAGAAAATTATAGAAAGTGTTATTTCAAAACAGAATGAGAACAGGGTTAGTCTGCAAAAGACATCTCAGCCAGTTTGGCTTTGACCCAGAAAGAAGTTCCACTGATGCCATATTCCTTGTAAGACAACTACAAGAGAAGTATGTGACTAGACGTAAGCCACTATACCTGGCGCTCATAGATCTATAGACCTTTCATAGGATCCACTACATCAGGATTTGGTAGCTCTAGAGTAAAAGCTAGGAGTAAATGAATGGCTTATGAGGGTCATACAAGCTTTGTAACAAGGGGCTGTAAGCAAAGTGAGAATCAGAAATGAAAGAATTTAATGTGGAAGTAGTTTAGATCATCATCATCACCATCATCATCATCATCATTTAGCATCTGTTTTCCATGCTGGTATAGGTAAGAAAGTTTGAGTAGGGTTGATAAGTTTGAGAGCTGCACCAGGCTCCAGCCCCAGGTCAACTAAAGTCTTGTGAATGGATTTGATTGACAAAAGTGGAAAGAAGCTGATTGTATAGATATATATGTAAATATATGTATATGAGTGGGAGTATTTATGTCAGTTCCTGTCTCTTTACCACGGTGTTATGCGATAGATGTAAACAGATATCACCTTTATTTCTATTCTTCCATGAAAACACATCTGGTTATGAGGAATGTTAACTTACTTGAAAACAGTTAAGGGTTGGTGACAGGAAGACTATCTGGCTGTAGAAAATCAACTTCAACAAATTCTGTTCAAACCCAAGCAAGCATGAAACAGTAACATGAAATGATGAGAATGAAATATATATATATATATATATATATATATATATATATATATATATGCATGCATGCATGTGTATATGTATATATGTGTGTGTGTGTGTGTGTGTGTGTTTGTGTGTATGTATGTATGTGTACGTATGTGTGTATTCACACACACACACACACTGGTACACACACATACATGTACATGTAGATATGTAGCCTAGAAGATATAAGATGAAATGAAGAGATTGTTGGCAAAGTAAGTTCACATTATTTTCATTTCCAAGTTTAAATTGTTCCACTTATTTTGTTAATATGCTTAGGGGAAAATGAATACCACAAATTAACTATTCCTCACAGCTATAGGTTTTCATCTACCTGGTGTTTATTTGTTAGTCATTGGACAATATTTTAAATAGAAATCGTTGATGCTGGAAATAAGTGGAAATAAATAAAAAAGTAGAAAAAGTCTTAATGCTAAAAATCAACGATAAAAGTATAAACATATTCATATTAAATGGAAGTGGCTGGAAAATCTGAAAATATTATGTGAAAGGGAAAAGAACTAAAAAACAAGGGTAAAACCTGAAAAGATTCCATCACCACTACCACCATTGTCACCATCACAGTAATCATCATCATCATCATCATATAATAACAATAACAACAACAACAACAATAATAATAATAATAATAATAATAATAATAATAATAACAATAATGATAATAAAACTAAAAATAATAAGAGCACCACAACAAACCACAGCATGTACCCAAAGCTGCACTCGGTAGTGCAGTGAAAGCACGTGATAAAAATAAGACTACTGAATAATAATAATAATAATAATAATAATAATAATAATAATAATAATAATAATAATAATAATAATGGTTTCAAATTTTGTCACAAGCAATTTCAAGGGGATGAACTCTATGTTCAACAGATAGAGTGACTCAACACGGTTATTCAAGAGAAAAGACCTAATCGGTAACATGGAGTTCTTCTGCTGTACGACAATGCCCGCCCTCATATCACCAGTATGACCAAGGAAGCCATTCAAACGCATGGCTGGGAAGTGCAGCCACACTTGCCGTACTCTCCTGATTTGGCACCAGCGGATTTCCACCTCTTTCGATCTCTTCAAATGCTATGCACGGAGTTTCGTTCAATACAGAATTGAGAGTTTGGTTGGATCAATTTTTTGTGTCGAAATCGGGTGATTTCTACCAACGAGGTATTGAAAATCTTGTTGAACGTTGGGAAGAAGTTGTAAACATGATTAATTATTTGTTATTTTTAATTATACCTTTTAAAAAGTTTTAATTTAAAAAAAAAAGGCGGTAACTCATTTGCCAACCCAATAATAATGATAATAATACTTTCTTTATTGGCCAACAGGGCCGAACACAAAATATAAAGGACAATACACAGACGTGGGACAGAGGGGTTAAACGTGTAAACAGCAAAAACAAAACAATTAACAAGGAGATAAAACCGACGATGTGCTTCCCCAATAGGGGGAGTTCTACCCAGAGGTGACCAAATGAACCTCACACACTTTCGACCCCCTAACACCAAAGGCACCTCAAGTAGGCACCCCCTCCACCATTCCATCCGGCCTACAGGCACACACGGCTATTCTTGCTACATTCCCCTGCTTTTCAACAAAATTACTGGGTGACAACACCCCCCTCTCCAACCTCACTTTCCTTTCCAGGTGGAACCTGAAAAAGTCAATGAAGCCTTGGCAAAAGAGGAACGTACCCGTCTTCAACATTTTCAATCACGTCCACCACAAAACCTCTTCACAATGGACTTGGATGATCGCCGGATCCGTCCTACACGTGACAATCAATGTTCAACAAAGCTCCAGAATTCAACAATGTGTGGAGGCTGTACAAGAGCATGCAGAATGGTCTCATCACTCCGCATACATCTTGCACAAGCTCGTCTAGCAGCACAGCTGTGTCTGTAGAGAGTTTATCGTGAACCAGCAGAGCTCCCCGGTAGCACTGCCGGGCCAGGGATTTCTGGAAGTTATCCATAGGCCTCGGCCCGAAAGTCCTCCAGAAGAGACCAGCCATTTGATCCCTCCCGATGCCCAGACCCTCTCCGAGAAGGTCGTTACTCTTGCCCTCCACCAATCCACTTTAGAACTTCAAGATGGAACTTCCACCGACTACGCTGCCCAACTGACTGAAGGCTGTGAGCGCTTGGAGACACTCTAGGTGCCAAGCGCCCTGCCTCGATCTACACCTGATCCAGGTCTGTCACCCCGTCAAGGAAACGAACTGCGGAAAAGCGTGTCCAACACACGACGACCACACCTGCTCTCCGGTAAGGTATTGCTAGAGATGTCACAGCCTCAGCGCGTGTCTGCGCATCATCAACCATGGCATGTTCAGTTCTCCACTGATAGCAAATGGATCGTCTGAAAAGCGGTACCTGTCCCTTCCACAAGAAGCAGAAGAGCAAGCGCACCAGCTCGTTCAGTCACGAAGTGGGGCAAGGGATGATAGTCAGGTGGTAATATATGACGGATGCGATGTACGCATTCGCCACCTTCGCTCGACCTTTCAGGGACAGCTACCTCTCGGCACATTTCTGGGTGAGACTGGCCACCCTGTCTATCACGTCACCCCAGTTCTTGTCCACTTAGAGGTCCGGACCGAATCAGACCCGAGCAACTTAACCGGTCCTTCCGTCCAGCGCCCCACAATGCTGTTGGTCGGCAAGGACCTGCCTCTCCAGGTTCCGAGCTTCAGGCCTACTGATTTCTCCTTGTTAATCATTGCTCCTGCCACCACTTCGTATTCCTTTAGGGTAGTGCCGACCATCTCGATTTCAGAGACATTCGACCCTATCACGGTAACGTTGTCTGCATATGCCGACACGAACCTTCCGCATCCTAGCTCACACGGGATGCACCTCAAAGCATCCAGTTTCTGCAGTAATGGCTCGAGTGCCAGTACGTAAAGAAGGGGTGAGAGTGGGTATCCCTGACGGACCAAACGTGCGATGCTAAACGATTCCGACAGGTGGCCATTTACTTGGATCACCGAACAGATGTCGCTGTATATTGCAGCAATCCAGCCTCTGAAAACGGGACCATACTCAGCTTCCTTGAGGAGAGCCTCCAAGTACTGATGGTCGACCCTATTGAAAGCTTTCGATTGATCCAAATTGATCAGGTCCCCACCAATGCCAATTTCTTTACTAACCCTCTCTATAATGTATCACGTGAGGTGGAGGTTGTGAATAGATCTGCTGGGGGTAGTGCAAATCTGCGCATCACCCACCAGTATGTCAACGACAAGCGCCAACCTCTTGCTAACACCTTGGCCAACATTTTGCAATCTGCCTTTAGCAGAGACATAGGCCTAAAGTTATCAACAATCTCCCCCTTGTTCGGATCCTTTCTCAGTAGCACCACTACACCTCGGCTCATAGATCTGGGAACTCTCCCGCTCTGCTGCTAGTTGCAGTAGAAACCCTGCAAAAGCTCACCGAACAAGTCTGGCATATGAATATAAAGCTCGAAGGGCAGACCATCAAATCTCAGAGACTTCTCGCTCCTGCAGCTAGCCAACGCGTCACATCGGCATTTCGCAGAACTCTACATCCCTGGCTGAAACCTGCAGTAGACCATCGAGGTAGGAAGTGAAGTTCATCTCCGCCTCCAGACCACCAATTGCCTTGTACAGTTCAGCAAGTGCCTCTGAAATTCCGCACAAATCTGCTTGGTCTCCTGTAGCGTGCGCTCGTCCTGACCCCTCAAAGACCGAATTGTAGTTTTATTACCACGTTGCGCTTCCTGTTTTAGAGCACGTGCCCTAGCTCTGACAATGCAATCTTCATGCTTGATGTTGAAGAATTGGTTCAGAGCCAATCTCGCTGCCAGCATTCGGTCGCTATGCCTTTACTGAGCACCTCTTCTAATTTCCTAACTAGGTCTCCCTTCACTCTAGTCTTTTTAATCGCTAGTTCTCTGTTAAATTTTACAGCTTCTACTCTAATCTCCCGTTTCAGGGCTACCCACTATTGGTTGTTGATGACTTCATTTGTCATCTTTCAGTAGACTAACTGGCTAAGTCTATCTCTGAAAGCTTGACACGCCGGGAAGGACGCGTTCAGCTTCCAGTATCTGGGACCCTGCCTATAAAGCCGATCGAGGTCAACCGTACAGATCTCAAATTTGTGGTCTGTATAGCTGACGAGTTCGAATTGTGGACATCCTATGCTATCCCTATATGTTAGCCTACAAAATATCCTATCTAGATAAGATATGGATGACCCGACGCTGTTTGCCCATGTCCACACCGGGGCATTTGGGTAATCCAGTCTGAACCTGTCAGCTAGCTGGAAACGACTGAGCAGTTTTGCGAGGGTTGCGCACCCACCTTTTCTATCCGCTATCCCCACTCAATCCACACGTGCATCCTAGATGGCGTTGCTGTCGCCCACTAACACTAAAGAACGAGATGTCCCTAGAAAGACCTCCAAACGTCTGAAGAAATCCGGCTGCTCCAATCCAGTTGGAGCATACACAGCGACCAGTCTAAAAGCACTGCCTTCATTATCGTTCACGTCCAAGACCACCGGCTTACTTTCCAGGTCCAGGAAGATCAGCCGTATCTCGAGATCCAGACCTCTTCTGAACAACACCGCTACCCCACCCCATTCCTGGTCAACTAAGAAATGCAAAGATCTAAAAATCGTCAATAATGGGTGCTAAGGTACGTGTGTCTGCGATCCTGGTCTCACAGATGGCTATTATCTCCAAATTCAGTCACCTGAGGTCATTGAGCAAGTGACCGTGCTTCCAGGATGACCACTGGCCACGTACATTTATGTAGCCTACTCTTAGCACCGCCATATTTGCCTAAAAGGAAAGAAAGAAAGGGGAGGAGTGTTACTTATCCTCCCCGTACCGTTGGAGATCAGGTGATTTCACCTCAATTTCTTCGTTGAGCTCCTTTGGAAACCCTTATAGAAACCTTGCATTGGCATTTACTTGAGGGATCCTGACATCGTCTGGAAAGGCATCCCAAATTGTTTAGAAAGTGTCCAAATCCATTCTCACCATCACTAAGTCCTTTGACACGTGCTAGTCCAAGAAGATTTTCCCCCACCTTTTTTCAGTTTCTTCTCTTCATGATAAGGGGGCCATCAGCTTTTGTTGGCCCTCCTTACTAACACAAAGTTAACTGCTTGCTTTGTTTGTTTGTTGCTGTTCTTGTTGCATTTGTGGTGTGAGTTTCCTTTTGGGATTTATTTTGCCTACAGTGGGGTTTTTGGTGCTTGTGGAGCTTTAGTTGATGACTGTGGTACTGCAGGAATTGTCTGAGCGTCTGCGTTTGTTGTGGGTGTGGGTGTAGTTTCCTTGTTATCTTGTTTTGGTGCAGGACAAGATGTCTCGCCTCTGTGATTTCTTGTAGTTTCTTTATTTATTCTGTCCCCAACCATCATCAAATTTCAATGTCGTAGAACCAATGTTTGTTGCAACCTCCTCCTCTCTGTGTGGAACTGAATTCGTGTTTGTATGTGTATCTTTTCTGCGTGTTGTTCGTTTTCGAGCTTGGTTGCGAAATGTTGGTTTTTGTGGTTGACCTCTCCGGCGGTTTTCTTGCTGGTGCTGTTGTTACACCTGTCACCGCCGCCTCCATTGTTGCTTTTTTTTTGCTGCTTTCCCTGTTGGTGGTGGTGATCTTTCTACAGCTGGTGCTGTTTTTGTTTTTCCAGCCTTGGTGTTGGTGTCAACGGAGGTCCACGCTGAGGGCAGCGTGCTTGAAGGTGTGTTGCTTCACCACAAGCGAGGCAGTGAGGCCTTCTGCCCTCGGTGATCAAAGGTTCCTGAGGCTGACATGGTCTGAAATGTTCTCCAACTCTTGTAGTTTTATTTGAATTAGCATTTCCAAATCCATCTCCACCCAGTCTTCTCTTTGCGTCCGTTGGACTTTTAGGAGTGTGTCGCTGCCCTCCGCAATCCCGCATCCCACGAGTCACTATATGTTGATACCTGGTGTTATTCGAACTTTTATTGTTCTTTTGTCCATGTAGGACGGGTATATTATAAGCTGGTCAGTTTTACGGGATCCCACCCAATGCTTCATAACCAACTCTTCTGTTTTAAAAAGGACAGAGATGGTACCAAAACTCCAGGCTCTTTGAATGAACTTGAACTTGTCTCTGATTGATCTCAGTGCCATCTCCACGTGAAGGTGGGAGGGTTGTTCTGCTCTCCGGGACTGCACCGAGACGTAACTATACTTTACTGTCTTCTCCTCAAATTTTACTTCCACTTTGGCTGGGATTGCAAGGTTCGCCCAGGTTTTTCTCTTTTTATGAGTTTGTGATCCAGGGCTCACATCTCTTTGTGTTGGAGATGTCTATCACAGAGTACTTTTGTTGACATTTCGCAGCTGCTGCAAAAGTACTCGTTCCACTCTCACTGTTGATAGTGATGGTGGAATTATTCACGTTGTTACTGTTATTGCTATTTCCAAATACACCTGCCTCTCTGCTACTGATATTGACGTTGCTATTGATTGTGTTCTCATCGATGTTTCTGTTGTCGTTATTCCTTCTGTTATTGTTTTCTGTCAAGCTTCTCTGCTCCGTGTTGATGGAGTTGTTATTTTCTGTGTTGTTATCAGTTATCATGGTATTTTCCACATTATTTCTGTTTGAGGAGTTGGCAGTTATATTTTTGTTGTCTATTCAACTATCGAGTGATCACGTGGTCTTCATTGTATGGCTTTTCTCAGTCGTAACAGTTCTTTGTTCTTTGTGGTTAATTCTATCGCTGTCCATAAGATAGATGACTTTCAGTAGGATCCTTTCATGGTCTAATGTTCTTCTATTATACAGCATCTTTCAGACTTTTATCTGTTCATGGCTCATTGACTGCATTTAGTTTGAAGGCCTCTAATAGATGGAAAAGGGAAAGATTTAAAGTTGCCTATGATGAATGTTTAGAAGGATAAAAGAAGTACAAGACAGGAGAAAAATTACATAGTAGTTAGATAAAATCACAAGGAAAATCAAAAGAAGCTACCATGAGGAGCTTGTAAAGAGGCAGAGAAAGCAGCACAAAAAAGACAATGTTGTACATTATCTCAAGTACTTTGGCTGGCAAACATCCAGCATCCAAGTAAATTCAAACTAATATAAGAGACACTAAAAATAAAATCAAAATAGAGAAAGTGATAGGCTGGGCATTTCCCTGAATTGTTTAACAGGCTTCCTTCTACATGCAAACTTCATAAGAAAAAGAAAATTAAAAGAAATCTGGAAAAGATGTTGAGAAAATAAAAACAGTAAATCTTCATCTGAAATTATAAAAAAAATCTTTTTTTAATTTGTTGTAAAAATACATTTTCATAAGAAATAAAATTTATATACTCTAGCACTATGAGGCTATATTTAATTTCTAATGAGATAAACATGGAATTATTTATATAAAATAATAAAAAAAAATTTTACTCACAAAAGACAAATAAAATTTCAATGAAGAAAAAAATAGATTTCTTTAACAAAAAGGAAAAATATAATACTCTCCTTTTCCTCTTATCTTGAAGTAAATTATATGGGGAAAGTACTGAAGTCTTTTGAGAATGAAATTTAGAGTTC
>NC_068992.1:34437209-34438114 GCF_001194135.2 Octopus bimaculoides | reverse complement strand
GAAGAAATCATTATTATTAATAGCATTTGCTTTTCATTTCTAAAAAATAAAAGTTGTGTAAAGAAGCACCAATTCTCAGAACTCTAATTGTGTAAAGAAGCACCGATACTCAGAACCCTAATAGTCTCCAGGGCATAGGTTCTTTTGCAATTATTAACATACATGATAATGGGCTGTTACAAACCCAAACCCACATAAGAAGATAGAATTTTTTTTTTTTCTTTTGAGAAATAATAATGAGAATTTGTGGGACTGGGGGACACTTTTATACCAACATTTTCTATGTAATTCAGTGTATTTTCAATGATAACCTTTCTGCTCATAATGATTTGCATATGGTCTGATATATTTGAAATTATTAATTTTAAATGGAAACAAATTTGTAAAAAATGGTTCATTACATGATGAGACTGGTTGTGGTGTTTGCCTTGAAGTAATGCGTAGAGTATATTATTCCAATCAAACTTTTGTAGTTCACAATCTGGAACTTTGTCAAGTTTCGACCTCAGAGTATCACATTTGTGATGCAGCTCAATTAAATAATAGTAGCATATTGATAGTAAGATAAAAGGATAAAAATTAATGAGTTGGGATATAAGGTGGGGGTGCAATTAAAAATTAATAATTCCTCTGGCATAACGGTCATAATATCTGAGTCACAAACAAAGTGGAACAAAGCCAAAGTATTCCAGAAAATTCATTGAACAACTTCATATATTCTTCAGTAAATTTTCTAATACTCTTTCAGAACTGCTTCTTTGAAATGACAAACTATTAACATATGTACAGAATAAAAGAAGTTTGTAAGTAACTTTTCTTTTTATCTTTCAGGATTAATTTGAACATTCTCTGCTGCCAATAAAAGGCAACCATATATATTTATATGTATATATATATATATATAT
>NC_068992.1:34435181-34436424 GCF_001194135.2 Octopus bimaculoides | reverse complement strand
TATATATATATATATATATATATATTTCTTTTATTAGCCACACAGAGCTTTACACAGAGGGAGATAGATAGATAGATAGATAGATAGATAGATAAATAGATAGATATTGTGTTGACTCAAAAGTTTTGCAATATTTTGATAACTTATTTGCTTTAGTCATCAAGTTAAAACAAAGGCAGTCTAGTATTCAAAGTACAGGCCATCATATTACACTGTCTGAAACCACCTTTCTGCCATTTCTTTAATCCCATGCTGATAGCAGTTCTTGTTTTTTGAGGTGAAGAACTCCTTTGCTGAAGTTTCCATGTCCTCTTGGTTAATGAAGCATTGCAAGTGCAGAAAGTGAGTAATGAATTAGAACAAGTAATAATCAAAGGGATCTAGACAGGGACTGTATGTTGGGTGTGGCATCAGTTTGATTTCCTCAAGTTCTTGGAGTTTATTCTGGGTTGTTCAAGTGTTATGAGATCTTGTGTTGTTTTGCTCCAGAAGAATTTGCTCTCTGTTAGACAATGTTGAGTATTTTTGCCATACAAATGCATGTATCCACAAGTTGCTAAGCTTCTCTGATACTCTCTGAGTATTACTTGCCAGATTTGCCCTTATGAATCCAGAGTTTTAGGCCTACCTAAACTTACCTGATTATCGAGGTTCTTGCAACCCATGCACAATTTCTCAACCCATTTGGTTACTGTCCTACGATCAACTGTGCTTTCACCTTACACACAACAAATGTTTTTGGTTGCTTCCATGCCATTACAGCCAGCTTGAACTTATAGAGCTTAAGTTTCCAAATTAGACTATGTCGCATGTTCATATGTGCAGCTTCACATATGGAGTGAATAAATGCACAACATGTCAATGCACCAACTACCATGATACTACCAGCTTCAGTGGGTACCTTGCATTACTTGAATCATGTGATATACATGACGCAAAATAGTACATATGCAAATATTCCAAAACTTTTGCCTTGCCTCAGTATATGTATATGATTAGGAGCAAAAAGAAAGGGGTTAAAAAATCCAAGCAGATATAAATAAACCAGTTTGAAAAGAATTTGATTAACAATATCCAACAATCAGACACTGGTAAATGTAAGTAGAATACAGATTCCAGGTAAATCCTCATGTATGACAAGTAGATCCAAATATTGCTTAGAAGAATTTTGAAAAATTCGGAGTATTTGACAACGAAACACACACACACACACACACACACACACACACACACACACACACAC
>NC_068992.1:34431744-34435171 GCF_001194135.2 Octopus bimaculoides | reverse complement strand
AGCCAATTGATTCTAGTACTTATTTTTATTTAACCTGGTACTAATTACATCACTAACTTTTGCTGAACTGCTAAGTTATGGAGATATAAATGCACTGAAACCAGTTGCAAAGCCACTGAAATGAAAGTCTTTATTTCACCAAAGAAAACATCAGTGTATACTTCAGTCTCTTAGTTACACTTGATTGCTTCATGTTATTATAAGTCATAAAGCTGGTCATTTGGTATAATGATAGCACGTGTTAACTTAGTGCTAACAATCTCATTTCATAAAAATTACCTAATAGTAAATAGTGGGTCATCTAGATTTATCACAATATGTTAGTGTACAGATTAATGTACATAACATTTTCCATAATAATAACGAATTTCCCTTGCAAATAACAACTTAGATTGAAGCAAAAATACAACAGAACTTCTAGTCTTGCATGGCTTCATGTTGCTGCTATTGGAGAAGAGAGGCATCTCATGGTGGTTTAATCACTCAGAGAATATGGAAAACCAGACTTATTATCATATAGTTAATTTCTCAGCTGGGAAACATGCTTGTTATCATAGAATAAGAACAGTTTTGTGAGCTTGTTCAGAACTGGTTGTCACAGAAAGACATCAGTGTGAAGTCATATGCCTTATAAGGCATGGTTGAATGATTAAAAAGTTTACTGCATAGTCATAAGGTGTTGGGCTCTATTGTATTACATGGCATTTTGAGGAAGCATCACAAGTTGACCCTAGTTTTCTGAGTGAAAGTGGACAGATGGAAACTGTGGAAGCTTGTTAGATGGAATCGGGCTGTAATTCAGAGGACAAACTATGTCACACTGTGTAAAGCTGATTTCATCATAAATTACATTAAGAATATACGTCTGTGGAATACTCAGTCACTTATATACAAATTCAAAGTGCAGGTAATTCAGTTGGTTGAACAACTGGATACATTCATCAAAACTGATTGAAAATTCATTTACTTGCTCATTAGTTTGACATTTAAAGAGATCAAAAATGAATATATCTTGGAATAATTGGTTGGCATTTAGACTTGTTTGTGTTGTCTTTAAGCACTTAAGTCTGTTTGTTTCTGCAACAGGGGTGGAACATTGTTTACTAGTTACCTCAATTTTACCATGTTAGTATAGGAAGAATACAATTTGAAAATGTAGACATTTGCAAAATCTAGGTGTAATTGAATATTCAGCCAAATATTTTTCTCAGAGATATCAACTTAGAAAATTGATGTGGAACCTGGTTCCTTCTGTCAGGTGTATTCAACCATTTGAAATTTTTGCTTTGCTCAAGGGGTGAGACAATTCACAATAGTTATATTTAACCTCTAGTAATTATAATGTAAATGTTTGGAAAATTTTACTAACAGTCATTAAATGAATTTGAACCTAATGTATAGTTTTGAATATTAGATCAATTTACAATATTTCAGTAGAGAAGAGCATTCTTTTATTGCTTAAATACCAACTGTTTCTCAAGAATATTTATGAATAGTATCACTATTAAATATACAATGTTGCTGTAAGTCTGATAACAATTGTTTGTAAAGCTCAAGCATTATATTCTTTCATGTGTCTGTCTTGAATGTATTACATTACAAATTATTGTTATAGAATCTGCTAGTGCTATAGTTAATTTCACAAGATAAACATGAATGAGAACATAAATATCAAACAAATAAAAGATATATTAATGAAAACATTCATGCATTATATCTGAAAGACAAAGTTTCATCTCTTACACTGAAATATGTGCTTATATATTTGGCACTGAACATCATTCAATTGTCTAGGTATAGCTACACCTTTTTATGTGCACATATAAATATTTAAATATATATAGTAAACATCACACTTAACAATGGATTTAGGCAATGAATTGTTACATCTTACGATATCTTTTAAACAAATCATCATAATTAATTATGCACACATCTGGTTTATGTGCATGTTTTTCTCTATTAAGATTTTAAATGATCTTGAAATCTATTTTTATTATCTTATGGCATATTACTGAACAAATACAAACTTTGGTGAATTCTGAAAGATGCTTACTACTTACAAGTTCTACTAACTTCCAAATAAGGCTAAGTTTCTGGTTAAATAAAAAATGGCATCAGTGATATGTTAATATCTTAAGTTAGTGTTAACTCACTTAATGTAGCAAGCATTCAAATTTGTAATAAAAATATTTAAGTGTTATGTAAATTTGAATATTGGCTCAAAAGCTTCATCTTAAAGAAGCAGTTTATAAAATTTTGAGTTGCTTATGAGATGTATAATTAATAATGGATGTCTTTAGAAGTCCCATAGAGTGATCATAAATACAGTGGTCAACTCTGGATTCAATGACATTAAATAACTGGGAGATAATTAGTTTCTTAGACTTGGTGTGAGTAATTCTGGTGCTTTGCTTGTCTCCTGTTATAATTTCATTCACATGTAAGATGCATTCAGGAATTAGCCCCTGTATTTTGACTAGTTTATTTTTCTACATACCCAGAATTGATGAAAGGTTGTGTTGGCTTTGAAAATATAAAGAGCTGTAAGTAAATACTTCAAGAATTTTGTGCAACACTCTAATGATTCTGCCAATCCTCCACAAGACAGAACATTTTAGAAAGTAGGCCATTATCTTGAGGTAAAGATTTTTTTATTTCTTGTCATTTCTAAATATCTGAACACAGATATAATGATAAAAAAAAGATGCAAAAACAAAATTTAAATACTACACATAACTGAATGCAGTTTTAATTGGAAAACATTTTGGACTGGTTATGTATTGTGTTTGCTGGATAAGAAATCGATTTTTATCAATCTTTGCAAAATGTCTATGCTCTTATTCGACCCCAAAATTATTTCTGTGGCAATAGCTAAAGGCCTTATTGACTAGAGGTACAAATGTGAACCTGGAGATGGCTATACCTACAGGGTTACTGTAAGTTTCTGCTTAGTTTTTTGGACATTTTCATGAGTATTTTTGCTGAAATGTTTCTCTTCTAGACTAACTTTTGTGCATATCTTTTGTTCCTATTCCCAGGGAACAATATGCTAGTTTCAAAAATTGCTTTAATGTTTTAATCTGTTTGTTATTGTTGATATGAAATAGCTTGTCCATTTCATAATTTGCTCTAAACCATTTATTCCATGGCATTGCAGACAACTCATTATCATTTTCAGACAACTGTGAATTATGTGGCTCATTTCTTATACATCATCATCATCATCATCATCGTTTAACGTCCGCCATCCATGCTAGCATGGTTTGGACGATTTGACTGAGGACTGGTGAAACCGGATGGCAACTCCAGGCTCCAGTCTAATTTGGCAGAGTTTCTACAGCTGGATGCCCTTCCTAACGCCAACCACTCAGAGAGTGTAGTGGGTGCTTTTACGTGTCACCCGCACGAAAACGGCCACGCTCGG
>NC_068992.1:34429183-34430107 GCF_001194135.2 Octopus bimaculoides | reverse complement strand
TATTGCTCAAAAGCAAGAAGTAATGTAGCAGTTAACCAGTTTAACTAAGATAATTTATTCATCATTAACAGTATTAGTTTCAAATTCATAAGCAGTATAGACATGCATACCTTTAGGCAGATATGCTGAAAGACTTTGATCATAGAAACCAGGATAATATATTGTTTATTAAATGTTTTTAACAATTTCTGTCAGTTGAAAACAATGAAACTATGAATTTTCATATGTTTTCTATGTAAGAAAGGTACTATGGTTAAAAAGTTAGTTTTGCAATTATGTGCATCCAGGTTTTACCACATGTTGTGGCTCCATGGGTAGATCTTTCATCATTGCTTCAGTTGATTGGTGTCATACAAGCAAAATTAGGAAGACAGAATTAACCATGTATTATACTCCTACTCTATGTTGGATGTGTTGTTTTGTCCTCTGGACCTAATGTGAACTTCATGCAGAATAGCCTCTGCATTCCAGTGACCAATGAGTGGGCAAAAACAACCACTTCATGGCCTGGGGTGGATTTTCTTGAAAAAAATATTTTTATATTGGGTGTGAAACTGAAGGAGGCACTCTGAAAAGCTTTCTCTCCTTGTGTATGGGAGAAAAATGCTTATCAATTAGCTTAAGGAATGTTTAACTTATGCTGGACTTGATATTAACCATTTAGAATTTAAACTGGCCATATCAGGCCCAAATATTCAACTTTTTTATGTTCAGAGTGGCCAGATCTAGCCTCTTACACTTACCCTACAGTGCCATTCTTGAAAATAAACAACCACATCATTGAAATCTTGAAGTTACAAGATAAAGCATGATTAGTTGAAAAGAATATGAATAGGTAAGGATTACATTTGACAGTGTAATCTGAATGTTAAAAGGTTAAGGGAGAAAGGGATTGCAAAGATTATATTTTGGCAGTATTACCTT
>NC_068992.1:34424890-34429173 GCF_001194135.2 Octopus bimaculoides | reverse complement strand
GAGTAAAGGATTTCTCCTTGAACTTGCATGTCACTAAGATGTTGTAATAATAATAGGCTACCAAATGTGGTTAGCAAAACATGATGTTAATGTAGGTAAAATTTTCTTTAGGCTTGTAATAAGATTTGTGTGAGTTAGTATGTAAATCAAATGACACATCCAAACAGTTGACTATGATTTGGCTGATTTCTATTATTATAATAAGCCCAAAAGAGTTGAAAACCCGGGTGATATTTTTCCTTAGTTTATCTAGAGTGTGTCTGTTGATATCACTAAATTTTGCCTATGTAATGTCTCTAAACAAACCAAATGCAGCAGACAGGAACCTGTAACTTAGGGCAATAATCAGTGACTAATGAGGTTGCAGTTGTTAGTGATGTAAAATGAATTTATTCACAAGTCACATGAAATACTTTTGGTTTCACTGTTTATATTTTAAGTCTGCAAGTCTTCCCTCGGATATTTCTGTGTGATTCTAGTTCTTAACAACTACTGGTACATATTGTCTGCTTCATAGAAATTCTTAATTTTATCAGAGAACAATAGAATGTTTTTGAAGATATCAATTTATCTTGTCAGATCGAACCTTCTGAAAAGAATTAGAATACTTATGAAACTTCAGCTTCAATGTCAGATTCAGGAGATCTCAAAGCTATCTTGGTTCTTAATTCTAGGTGGGAATTTCTTGGAGTTACTACCAAAGTGTTCCGTATCTTAGGGAAGTAGCACAGAGTTATAGAAGGTCTTCTATCACATCCTTCTCATGAGGTGGTCAGTAATCTCCCCCAGGAGTCTTTTTGTGGGTTGTGGGAAGGTGTGAGTATATTTTTGCTCAAAAGTCCCAGTTATAGAAAATCTGTAGTTAATGTGAATTTTATATAGATTTTTATCAAGATGAACCCTCTACTCTGTATCAGGTATTTGTTTAATACAAGCAGTGGAGAGAATTCTTGTAATGCACTATACATGGATCGAAAGTATCTAACAGAATTGGTGGTTATTTTGTGTCAAACACAAAGTGCATCCAGCTGCAAATATAAGGAGGTTTCCACTTAAAGAATGAGTCACGGTTTCTGACTTAGCATTTAGATGCATTCTGAGGGCAAGACAGATCTTAAGAATCTGTCTTTAATGAGCAAAACACAAACACAATTATTTATTACTATTGAGATAAGTCCAGCATTTTTTAACAGCCTCTATTTCATAGTATAGTTTGCAGCCTTCTTTAACTATCATATGTGTTTGGCCAGTGTAGTAATGATTTGATGATCTGATTCTTAAAAATACTGAACGACACAGTGTGGTGGTTAAGGGGTTTTTGTGAAGAGCTCTTCCATCAATCTGATAGAGTACTTTCAAGATTTTGTGTGTAGGACTTTCATAGTAGCCAATTTTCTTTTGGCAGAGCTCATCCCAGATATATAAGACAGAACGTCGAATGATGGTAATTGCTTGTAAGTAGAGTGTTTATTAAAATGATAATAATAATAATGATAATAATAATCGTCATCATCATCGTTTAACGTCCGCTTTCTATGCTAGCATGGGTTGGACGATTTGATTGAAGACTGGCGAACCAGATGGCTACACCAAGCTCCAATCTGATCTGACAGTTTCTACAGCTGGATGCCCTTCCTAACGCTAACCACTCTGAGAGTGTAGTGGGTGCTTTTACGTGCCACCGGCACGAAGGCCAGTCAGGTGGTACTGGCAACGGCCATGCTCATAATAATAATAATAATAATAATAATAATAATAATAATAATAGACCAAGCAACAACCCATCAGTACCTGAGAAGTTCAGGGACTGAAAACAGAGACTGAAGGTTTCTTATTGGTGGCATAAGATTAAAGCTTGCTTACCAGAAACTATCAGCCTAACATTCTTCCAAAACGGTTCTGATTCTAAATGCAGATTCTGCAACATATTTGATGACATGACAGACCATCTCATTTTGAGATGTCTTATGCTGACACCAAATGAATATGTAAACACTATAAAATCAACACTTCTGCTTACTGGTACAAACATCATCCTGAGCCAGTCGTTGAAGGTAAAAATGTTACTATCCTATGGGATTTTGCAGTCAACACCGACAGAACAATCCATGCTAATCGATTAAACATAATTATTAAAGACATGGAAGAAAATACTTGTAGACTAATAGATGTAAGTGTTCCCACTGATAAAAATATATCTGTAAAGGGATTTGACAAATTAACTAAATATATAGACATGGAAATTGAAATACAAAAGATATGACATCTCAAAGCAAGAACTGTTCCTGTTATTGTAGGTGCCCTAGATATGATAAAAGAGGGATGTCAGAAACATCTAGGCAATATCTCAGGAGAACCATGTCTCAGAGAAATCCAAAAGATTATGCTGACAAGTACTGCCCACGTCCTTAGAAAAACCCTATCACTTTAAATGTCTGTTGTATTACATGAAGATATTTCACAACTGCCCCTGCCACTTGCCCTCCCCAAGCTTTCAATAATACCGTAACATCTCTTACCCTTCACTCACCCTAGGGTACTCGGTGTGTCCCAGCAAGTGATTGAAACAAACATGCAGATTAAAAGTAAATAACAATAGCAATAATAATAATAATAAATGCCCTGATGCAGTACCAGGCAGTAGCTCTCAAGACTTCTGACCTTAACTGAATAGAAGTGTTATCATGTACATTGATTTGTCTTGGTATAAAAGATACAGCAAATATTTTGCTCAATACCACACATTTGCTTGTGAGTTGTTTGACCATAACCAGTTGAGCATGTTCTTTGGTGGTTGACAATATGTGCATCTCTGATCATGAGCAGTGGTGGCTGGGGAGCATCATAACCATTTGTTAAGAAGAGTTCTTGGGAGTTTGAATTATTCACCTCTAGAAACATGAGTGTTTTGAGCAGGATGGGCTACTCAACCTGAAGAAAATTCTAACTGGGTCTCACTTGCAAAGTCATGCGCTATTTATCTTGATACAAGATCACCATGTTGCACACAAATGGTTGTGATGCATGTGCCTGGTGTATCCTTATCAGATGGATAGTCATGATGGGTATATTGGGCTTTGTATATTTTACCTCTGTGTCACTTTAATGGTATGTATTACTCTCATTCAGGTATAAAAAGATGTGCTACAGCAAATATTCTGCTCAATACCACATATTTGCATGTCAGTTGTTTGCTTAACCAGCTAAGCATGCCCCTTGGTTGCTGACGATATATGCATCTCTGACCATGAGCAGAAGTAGTGAGGGAGTATCATAGTCATATGTTGAGAGGAATTCTTTGGGGTTCGAATAATTCACCTCTGGAAACATCTTTACACAACTCTTATTCAGGGACCTTTTGAGTGGGATGGGCTACTCAACTTGAAGAAAGTTCTAACTGGGCTCCACCTGCAAGGCCACGTGCTGTTAATCTTGATATGAGATCACCATGTTGCACACATATGCTTGTAATATGGATGTACTCTGATCAGACGGGTAGTCATGATAGGTATACTGGGCTTTGTAGATTTTACTCCAGTGTCACTTTGATAGCATGCACTGATCTCTCACTCAATATTAATAGTAATAATACTTTCTATTATAGGTACAAGGCCTGAAATTTTAGGGGAGTGTGTTAGTTGATACGCTGACCCCAGCACTTGAGTGGTACTTATTACATTGACCCCGCCCCCAAAGGATGAAAGGCAAAGTTGACCGTAGCAGAATTTGAACTCGGAATTTAAAGACACCTGAAATACATGCATACATACATACATACCTGCATACACACATACAAGCATTCATACATACATACATACATACATAAATACACAGACGCATACACATACAGAGAAACAGAGATAGATAGATAAATAGATAGATAGACAGACAGATAAATAGAGAGAGAGAGAGAGAGAGAAAGAGAGAAAGAGAGAGAGAAAGAGAGAGAGAAAGGAGACAGGAGTAGGTGAACAAATAAAAAAAGTAACACTCATCACATTCTCTTGGAGTTGTGTTTAATAACAGCTTGACTCATATCTGCATTTTAAGTTTTCATGGATGTAGAACATGTCTGCATGGTCAGATGTGCAGAGTCAAATGTGTGTGTGTGCGTGCATGTGTGTGTGTGTGTGTGCGTGTTTGTGTGTGCATGCATGTGAGTGTGTATAGAGAAAGAGAGAGAGAGGAGATGAGAGAATCCAGTGTACATCATATGTATTAATGTGTGTATGTGTGTATATGCATATATATATATATATATATATATATATATATATATATAT
>NC_068992.1:34421260-34424510 GCF_001194135.2 Octopus bimaculoides | reverse complement strand
TATATATATATATATATATATATATATATATATATATATAAAGGACACAGGTTTCGTGTGTCACATAGCTAGCTAGAGGCGATGGCTTCTTGGAGCTAATTCACGGCAGCTTTCGTCCTAATTTTGGGACTGCCATGTTGGCTTGGCGATAACTATTAATTTCCAGTACCGCTGTCGTAGTCTCCTTTAGAGAGACTTAGAAATATTAATAACTATATATATATATATATATATATATGATGCTTATAATATGGATGCATATATTTATGATTATAATATGGATGTATATAAACTTTTAAATGCCATTAGTATACACATGTACTTACACGTGTTATATAGTTGTTTGTTTATCTGATTATCTCAGTAAATCCAGTTAGGAAATGTTGTCAGAAATAATTGAATGAAAAGACCACAGGTCAGAGTTGGAGTATTGTTATTGTTCATGTTGTTGTTGTGGTGGTGATAGTGTTGGTGGCAGTAGCTGCCACTACTTCTCTTGCCGTTAATGCTGTTTAAGAAGTAACATCTATAATAATAATAATAATAATAATAATAATAATAACAACAACAACAACAACAACAACAACAACAATAATGTTTGCATAAAGTTGGGATGTTTGTTTGCTGATTTTCCACCATTGATTGATACTTTGTTGTTCCTCTGAAATCAAAAATAATTTATTAGAGATATAAAGGTCAATGAATTATCTATTGTTTCAAATGTCAAATCCAGATATGAATGAATGTATGTATGTATACAAATAAACACACAAATATATATACATGCACACACACATACATATACACATATATATACACACACACATATATAATGTATATGTGTGTGTGTGTAATGTATATATGCATCTATAAAGTGCATATATATACATATATATATGCATAGTACACACACACACATATATATATATATATTAAGCATATATAATGTATGTAAGTATGTGTGTCTATTATGCTACATACATTCATCAGTAGCGTTTCATTGTGATTACACCTAAATAAACTAATTTAGAATGTTTAAAGGGAATCCTTATTCAAACTTTAAGGTTCTGTAATGATAATGCCTATCTTGAGTTTCTCTCTCTACGCTAAATGTCAGTCTATAAGCATAAATATTCTCAATGGAAACTCTTTCTGATTATAATGTATCTATATATTGCTCTCTCATAGCATTTCATAAACTATCTGATTTTGTCATATATATAAATGATATATGCTGTACTATAAGAAACTGTAATACTTTCAATTTAGCTGATGATAATAATATTCTTTAAATGTGATAATTATAAAGTTTACTCAGAATAAGAAAAGTAATCTAAAACATAGTGAGGAAATTTCAAGCATTGAGGCAAATATCTCTAAATACTTTATACACTGAGCTTGTAGGCAACCTCTGCATGACCACTGAATAATGCATATACTAAAAGAATGGAAAAGAACTTCAATCATAGATCTGTTTTATTCTGATCTGACCTGGGGCTAAACAACATCATCATTATCAAGGTCATCATCATCATCATCGTCATTGTCTTCATTATCATCAGCATTGTCTTCACCACCACCACGCTGCTGCTACTGCCACCACCACCAAATCCTGTAAATGATTCATTCAAGCAGGGTTGATCAGGAACTTAGCAATGGTAATAACAACTATATCATTGATGAGTCACTCTATAGCACTGCTCACTGCAATTCAGTAATGAAAAATGTATAGTCTTAATTTTAAGTATAGGAAACGATCTTTTATCTTTTTACTTGTTTTAGTCATTAGACTGCGGCCATGCAGAATCTTTAGTCAGATAGATCAACCCCGGTACTTAATTTTGTTTAGATGGTCCTTATTCTATTGATCTCTTTTACTGAACCTCAAAGTTACAGGGACCTAAACACACCAATACCAATTGTCAAGCAGTGGTGGGGTACAGACACACAGATTCACACACACACACACACACACACACACATATATATATATATATATATATATATATATATGTATATATATATGTATATATATATACAGACTATCCTCATTTAACGACCTAGTTACATTCCAACAGCCCCGTTGTTAAGCAAATTTGTTAAACGAATATTCATAGGGTACGTATTTTTTTTTATAGGTATAGTGTACTGTACATACATATAAAACAGAATACCGTACTGTATAAAGTATATGCAGTACAGAGCCAAGAATCACTAACATAAATTATTGAAAAATGAATAAGTAACAGTAAGATTATCACAAGGAAAACCTTAAAAGTTAGGATATGGATACTGTTTTATTGTAGCTTAGACATTGTAAGTATGTTTGTGATTCCTGGCCCAGTACATAAGATGCCTAATAAACTTTTCTCAGGGTTATATAGAAAAGGTGAAAAGGTTTAAAGGAAACTCAAACATAATAACTTTGGATAACGATTACAAAAGCAACTCATTCTTGACATCAAAATGCATAAAAAATCCCGTCAGTGTTGTTTGCTTTGTTATCTTCTTTTTTTTCGTCATAAATTTCTCGATAACATCAGAGAAGTTCAGTTGTCTGCCTTTCCACCTTGGAAAATCGCTCAAAATTTGGATCCATCGCCTCAAGTTTTAGCATAGCAGTAGTCTGTAATGATTTTCATTTTTGTGTCAAGGTCAATAGCTCTCCCTTGTCTCTTGGTGCTTCCTGCTGCAGGTGAAGATGTATTCTTCCTCTTTGGAGGCATCTTGTAGTATGGGGTGCAAGAGGTAATGGAAAAAAAGAAACAAAATAGTAATATAGGTACTGTGTCACTGTGTTGCCTGGCTGACCACAGGCGGGAGAGTGAGAGAGCGAGCATGTCAGAGGGTGAGGCTGGGTGCTCGGGATGCACTGCCGTCACAATGGCAGTTCTTGTACAGTGCACGATATGACAACCAAAGTTTTTAAGTTTTTATATTTTGTAAAAGATGTAATGGCGGCTCGTAAAGTTCTTCGTAACTCCGAGTGTTCGTTAAATAGGTAGGTTGTTAAATGAGGGCAGTCTGTATATATATATATGTATGTATGTATATATATATATCAGTCCAGAAATCGGTCCATGTGAGTCCAAATATTTGAATATATGTTGAGAGATTGTCTTAGCCCGTTTGCCTTTGGACAGTTAATTTCTGTAGTTATTATCAGTGTATTTTGGCGATTTAAATAATAGTTTTGAGTATTATTTCCAGCAGGTAGATATACTTAGTATGACCTTCGATTAATTGTGAT
>NC_068992.1:34418943-34421250 GCF_001194135.2 Octopus bimaculoides | reverse complement strand
CAAATTATTTTCTCATGAATTATTTTTTCTTGTGAATTGTATATATATACAATTTGTATATGTATATATATATATATATATATATATATATATATGATGAGCTTCTTTGAGTTTCCATCTACCAAACCCACTCATAAGGTTATAGTAAAAGACACTTGCTGAAGGCGTCATGCGGTGAGACTGAACCTGGAATCATGTAGTTAGAAAACAAGCTTCTTATCACACAGCCACACCTGTGCTTGTGTAGCTATATAGAATTTTCTAATGTCGAAAATGATATTGGAATATGTTAAACCATTTTCAGCTGTAATGGAAGGTCTGACAGTCAAATGAGGAACAAGCCTAAGAATTATACCTTAGGTTTGGTCTTTTTGCTTGTTTCAGTCAATGAGACTGTGGCCATGCCGAGGCACGGCCTTGAAGAATTTTAGTCAAATGAATCGATCATAGTACGATTTTTAAAAAAAATTTATCTATCCTTTCTTCTCTGCTGAATTGATGTTATGGGTATATACACATGCCTACACCGGTCTTCAAACAGTGGCTATGGGACAAATACACACACACATACATATATATATATATATATATATATTTATATATATACCTGCCAGGAAGTGCTCTTTCATGAGTTTTTGGTGACCATGTAAAGTACACTGCGGGCAGGTGCAGCTATATGGTACTTTGGATATGTGTGTATATATATATATATATATATATATATATATTAATACAAATTTGGGATTTTACCAATAGGACTACAACTTCAATTTCAAGACAACCTTATTTTCTGGAGTACACATAGAAAGTTATATCTAAACTACTAATCTCATAATATTATCATTTTAAATCCTACTATATCATGCAATAAAATAACATACATTAGAATTAATTAAAAATTATATAAACACATTTTATAAAAAATATATATACCATTACCTGTTATTAGTCTGTGAGGAAAGAAGATAATATTAATCAACGCTACACGTATTTCTGCGCTGGTGGTTTGTTTTACCAGGCTATACCTAATACATAAATCCACCAGTGCCTCCTCAGGTTATTTTTCTTTATATTATTATTATTAACGGATCCTACCTAATCATACAAAATTCTAAGATATCTTCATTAAAAATAAGAATAAAAATAAGAATATCTATATATATAATTTCCTAATATATTTATACAAAATTTAAAAGTTTTTAAAAATTAAAAAATTATAAAATTTAAAAAAATTCATAGAAATTTAATAAAATTAAACACCTAAAAACATAGTAACGACATTATGTATATATATATAAATTGCTATATATATATAGAAATTGCTAAACATAAAGAAACCCTCATTGTGGAAAATAGATTCATTTCCTAGTTTTATTCAATAAATTTATAACATATATAGAGATTTTTTACTTTTTTAATATTATTAGCTTACATTTGACATAACAATGGTACTAGTATTGATAGGGGTAAATTTTACAATAAATTATTAATTCCCGTAAAGTTTATATAGATAGGCAGTTTAATTTGATGTGATTATAAAATAGTCAATGCGGGTTTCTTTAAATTTAATTTCTCCAAATAAATCTTTCAGAATCCTTCCATTCACTAAATTTAATAGTTGACTCAATTCATCACCTAGTTTAACACTACCACTTTGCCCTTAAGTGCTGTTTAGCAACACTACTTTGGTGCAAGTCTTCAGCCCAGCTCTTTGATTTGATAATAACTTTGCTGTTCCTCATACCTGTCACAGAGTTCTAAAAAAGAGCCTTGGGTGATGCTCTTTCTCCTCACACTATAGCATGAAGAAAATATATGTATCAAGATAAGTGCAGGCAGGGCTGTGTGGTAAGAAACTTGCTTCACCAACCACATGTTTCTGGGTTCAGTCTCACTGCATGGTGCCTAGGGCAAGTGTTTTGTATTATACTCTCATACCAACCAAAAGTGTGAAAACAACCAGAAACAATTTCAAGAGAATTTGGGCTCAGTGTAACATTATGCTGCTGAAAACTGTTATACATTTTGTCTGATGCTTTACCAATTCTGCTGTCTATTATTACCATCAATTCATTTACAATTCTGATAAATAATCGATTATTTTCTTAAAACACAAATATATATTAAAAAAATAGATCTACAGCAAAATATTTCTCCACCTACAACTTAACTTTGCTCCATTTATAACTGAATTAGCCAATATTTTTGTATTCATAGATGTTCAGTGCAACACAACTTTTAGCAATACTGTCTATCGTGAAATATTTTACTTATTATTTAAGTAATTTATAAAGAGAATTTTCTTTA
>NC_068992.1:34408943-34416443 GCF_001194135.2 Octopus bimaculoides | reverse complement strand
CCATCAAAGGTCAGATTAATTACAGCCTCACTAGTTAGTGACTTCAGAATTAAAGTTAGAAGGACTTGGAGAAATAAACCAGTCTAGAAAAGGAGGTTATAGAAGCTCAAAGACCCAGCAAACCAATAGAAATTTAGAGAGATTGTGATGGAAGCTTTTGATGAAGAGGAGTTGGAGATGTATCACTTAGAGGACAATTGGAAGTTCCTGTGGAACAACTTACTGAAGGCTACAAATCAAATCTGTGGCTGGTGCAAAATCCCAACTCGGTGGTGGTGGTGGAACAAGGAGGTAGACCATAATATAAAAACAAAGAGATAAGCCTAGAAAGACTTGGAAAATGGTGGTAGGAGAGAATTTTATCAGGTGACTTGAAGAGAAGCTAAATGAGAGATTTACATTGTGAAAGAAAAAGCTGAAATAGGTTTTCTATTGTTTTACAGTGTGTGGATCAGAGATGTGAGGTGTTCTAGATTGCAAAGTAGTGTATCAGAGAGAATAAAGATGTGGCAGGTGAGAAATGTTTGCAAACTAATAATGCTATACTTGTACGTAGTGATTCAGAGAAGAAAGATGCATGGTTGCTAAGTATGAGAAATGCAGAGTCTTTCAAATACTGAATCAACTAAGGGATCAGCCATCAAAGTTGAAAGCAGTATGATATATAAGGCAATTAAAGATATGAAGACAGAGAAAGCTCCTGGACTATCAGGAATCACTGCTGAGATTTTTAAAATATCTGTCGGAGTAGAATACAGTCACTTCTATAGTTAATCAGGTTATCCAGGAAAGTGTCATCCCCACTGACTAGTGCAGTAGCGTTATAGTTAACTGCTATAAGAGTAAAGGTGATGCCTTAGCTAGTAACATGTATAGAGGTATCAAACTACTAGACCGGATTATGAAAATTACAGTGAGTTATATTTCAATTGATTAGGAATAGAATTAAAATAGATGAACTTCTCTTTGGTTTTGTCTCTGGGAAGAGTGCCACAAATGCCATCTTCCTAGTGAAACAGCTGCAGGAGAAACATTCTGATCAAAAGTAAACCATTGTACTTAGCTTTCATCACATCAGAGAAAGCTTTTGAAAGAGTCCCCCACTCTATTATCTGGTGGTCTCTAAGGAAGTTAGGAGTAGATCATTGGCTTATTAGAGCTGAATAAATTATATAAGGTAGAGTAAAAGCTGGCCATGGATTACAGTCACAAATTTAGTGTGGAAGTAAGGGTTCATCAGGGGTCAGTTCATCATAGTCCTCCAATGCCATAACAGAGGAATTTAAAACTGACTATCCATGAGAACTGCTATATGCCAATGACCTTGCTCTAATAGAAAAATCTGTAGAGGAATTGGAGAAGAATTTCCAGGTATGGAAGCAAAATTAGGAATCAAAGAGCCTTAAAGTTAATTAATCTAGCAAAGACCTAAGTTGTTGTTAGCAAGAAAGTAAATAAGACTGTTTTTCTGACAAGTATATGACCTTACTCTATGTAGAAAAGAGTTGGAAGCAATTCCATTTGTTGCACCCATTCCATTTATTGCACATAACAGGTGCAGAGGAATCACATACAGGTTAAGAGAGAAAGTTGTCTTTGTATAAGGCAGATGCACAGGAACAATAAGCACTTAGGACACTTGGGAATTTGACTCTCTCAAATGCCCAGGAAGCTCTTTTGAGGTTGTAGATTCTTTTACTTAAGTGACCAAATTAGCAATGGTGGAGGATGTTCTAAAAGTGTTGTTGCTAGATTAAGAATAGGATGGAGGAAGTTCAGAGAGCTGTTACCTTTGTTGATAACAAAAAGACTCTCTCTCAGAGTGTATGATGCTTGTGTATAAATGGCTATGCTCTATGGAAGTGAGACATGGGTCCTGAATCCAGAAGACATGCATAAGCTAGAGAGGAACGAAGCTAGCATGCTCCAATGGTTGTGCAACATCAGTGTGCTGGTACAATAAAATGCAAATGTGCTGAGAGAAAAGTTGGGCATAGGAGGAATCAAATACAGCAGGCAAGAGAGAAAATTACATTGGTTTTAATATGTGATGCATATGAATATCACTACCCAACACTCAAAGAATATTTGTCTTGCAAGTTATTTGCTGACCTCACTGATGCAGGTGCCACATACAAAGCATCCGGTCCACTCTGTGAAGTGGTTGGTATTTGGAAGGGCATCCAGCTACAAAAACCATGCCAAAGCAGACCTCACTGATGTGTGTAAAAAGCACCTGGTTGACTCTGTAAATGGTTGGTGTTAGGAAGGACATCCAGCTGCGAAAATCATGCCAAAACAGACAGTGGTGTCTGGCAAGGTCATCTGGTTTACCAGCTCCAGTCAAACTGTCCAACCCCATGCCAGCATGGAAGATGGATATTAAATGATTATGATGATGATATATACATATATGAAGTATTTATATGTTCATTTAGGGATCTATTCTTTTGATCAATTGTATCTGGAAAATGAGAATCATTTTACTATGTTCTTTTTTGGAGAACCCAGATATTTGTAAGTTTCTATGCAAACCAATTGTTACTTAAACCAGTGCACTTATGATAATAGAAAAAGCTAAAGCCTGGATATAAGGGCTATAAGTCTTTCTTCAGTTCTCTGAGAAATGCTTGGATAAATATAAGGACATAATTACATACATACGTATAGTCTTGTGTGCATGCGTGTGTGTGTGTATACATATACACACAGACATGCATATATATGTGTATATATATATATATATATATATATATATATATATATATATATATATATATATACACACACACACACACACATACTAGAGTAAGCACATAAATATGAAATAAGGTTGAATAAAATAGTACTCGAATACTGGAGGTAGAGTAATATGCTTTATTAATAAAGCTGCAAAGACATTACAAAAACTGTTTTTCAGAGGTTCACATTCCCGTTTGTTGGACAGTTTTGATTGAGAATCTCAGCAAAAACTGTCTGATGAACAGGAACTTGAAACTCTAACCAAAACTGCTCGATGAACGGGAATGTGAAACTGAGTAACAGCTTTTGTGATGTCTTTGCAGCTTTATTAATAAAGTATATATACACACATATATATATATTACATAGAAAATGCGAGCAAGAGAAATAATATTCTTAAGATTATAAATCTTGTAAAGTTATTACACTTGGAAAAGTCCAGGACAAGTTATTACATTTGGTAAAGTACAGAACAGGAAAGTTTTCATTTAAAATATTGCAGCTAAGGATAAAATTTCTAATAAAATATTTAGATTTAGAAAATATCAGCTTTTGTTAAAACTAAAAATTTTACTACAAATTATTACTTCTATTTGTTATTACTTGTTACTTTTATTAAAAATAAAAAAATAACTCAAAATATTTTTTGCACTTTGAAAAATTCATATTTTTAAGTATTAATTAAAAATTAGAAATTTGAAAGTAGGTTGTGAAAATTAATAGTAGTACATAATTAGTTAGTACAATAAATAGAATAATACAAAAATTAGTTACAAACCAGCCTAACTCTGGTTTCTCTCTCTCTTCTTCTCTGTCTCCCCCTCTCTCTCAGCTCCGTTAACCACTTGCTTCTCCCAACACTTTACTTCCACTCCCCCACCCCACCCTATATAAACTAGCTCATTCAGATTCCCCAACCGCAAATTTTTAATATCTTGCCACATGGGGTAGAAATCAGATGTTCAGATAAGCAACTTTGTTTTCCAACCTAGCACGCATCTAAAACCTTTTTTACAGCACAGATTATAATTACATCACAATTCCATTTCTTTATCTGTCTATGTAAACACATTTTCATCTTCCATGTTTAGAGAAAAAACTCAAGATCCCTTACGCTCAATACAACTCTCCCTCTTTCTCCCTTCTTCTCTTACCCACTCATTATTGTTATTTATTCATTCATGCATCTAGTTTTGTCACCGATTGGCTGACTGAAAACTGTTGGTTATAGCTCTAGTTAAGAATGCAAATGCCCAATTCTATTTCTTTATTATTATTACTATTCATTCACAGCAGCAGCCAGAGTGTTTGTTGTTTTGCAGTGCATCTGCCCTTCCTGCCCCCACCACCTGTACTGAAAGTCTTTATCCTTTGATCTGTATCAGATGTCTTTCCTCTGAACACCACCAAAGGCTTAATACTCCCCCATACCTACATAGGGTTTATCTCCTATGCAATGTAGTAGTTATGTAGTGCATAAAATGATGGCGTAGTGTATGTAGGTTGAAGGCTAATGTATGTTTATGAGTTCTGCCAAATGCAAGCTTTCTTTTCAAGTAAATGATGCTGCCGTCCCCCATCCCAGAGTTTCGTGGGCCCACACCTTCCACACCCTCATAGTTGGCACATTGAAAAATAGGTCTGGTGAGATTGTTGAGATGCTTGAATTGAGACATTTAGATTTGTGTTGCATCGAAGCGGTAAAGTGGAGAAGTTCTGCTAGGTTCCTCACTAGCAAAGAACATAGGTATAAGATTTTCTGGGTAGGGAACAATGATGGGGTTGGAGGCATGGGTATACTTTTTGCAGAGAAATGGGTTGATAAGTTAATCGAGGTAGTCAAAGTCTGTGATAGAATACTTAGGCTTAGATTAGTGCTGCAACGTGGATTAGCAACCATTATCTTGGCTTATGCTCCTCAGCCAGGACTACCTGATGAACAGAAAGATAGATTTTATGATACCCTCTTGCAGACTACCTCATCGACAGGGACCTTCTCTTTGTGGCTGTCGACTTCAATGGGCATGTTGGGCAACACGCAGGAGGCTTCGATGATGTACATGGTAGCTATGGTTTTGGTTCCTGCAATGAGGGAGGAACTAGGCTGCTGGAGTTCTGCAATACAAATGATCTTATGGTTTGCAATACTAACTTCAGGGAACTTGCCAGTCACCTGTTCACCTACCTGTAGGGTGGACACACTAGTCAGATTGACTACTTCCTCACCAGGAAAGTGGAAAGATGGCTATTTATAAATGCTCAAACCTTCCCAGGTGAAGAATGCACCCCACAACATAGATTAGTAGTTAATGAATTCAGAATCAGCTTAAGGATCCTGTGAATGGACAGAGATTTAGAAACGTATTACTCGAAGCTTTTGACGAAATAGAAGACGATATAGCATCACATAATGTGGAAGACAACTGGAAGTTCATACAGGAGAACCTGTTGAGGGCTACTGACAAGTCCCTTCTCGACCCAAGGTAACGTGGTGGTGGAACAATGTAGTCGACAGGGCCATTAAGGAAAAGAATCAGGCATGGAAGGACAGGAAGAACAAGGAACTGTATCAGATTGCCAGAAGTGAAGCTAGGAGACAAGTTTACTGAGCCAGAGGGGAAGCAGATAAGAAAAAAATTTGCCAATGTTCTGCTTTGTGAGGACTAAAGACTTGAAGTGTTTCGTGTTGCAAGACAGTATGTGTGAGAGAATCGTGATGTCATAGGAGAGAAATGAGTCTGCATGGATGATGATTCACTTGCATTTAATGAGGCTACAAAGAGAGAGGCTTGGAGACGCCACTATGAAAGGCTGCTAAATGAAGAGAATGAATGGGAGAAAGATAGTCTGCCAAATGTTGATCCAACAGAGGGGACCAGCTCCCGAATTAACAGTACATTGGTAGATAAAGCAATTAAGGATATGAAGACAGAGAAAGCTCCCAGCCCATCAGGAATCACCACAGAGATGCTTAAAATATCTGGCGGTGTCGGCTTTAGTCTAGTCAACCATATAGTCAATCAGGTGATACACGAAGGAGTGATACCCAATGACTGGTGTAGCAGTACCATAGTCAACTGCTACAAAGGTAAAGGTGATGCATTAGATACAAATAATTACAGAGGTATCAAGTTGTTGGATCAGGTAATGAAAGTCACAGAGAGGGTCATAGCCCAACTAATTAGAGAGAGAGAGAGTTAGTCTAGACGAGATGCAGCCTGGGTTTGTGCAGGGAAAGGCACCACTGATGCTATATTTCTGGTAAGACAGCTGCAGGAGAAATACCTCACCAAAGATAAACCTGTGTACTTAGCTTTCATTGACATGGAGAAAGCTTTTGACAGGGTTCTCCGATCCCTTATCTGGTGGTCAGTGTGGAAACTAGGGATAAATGAGTGGTTAGTGTACAGGGATGCTGTCAGTAAGGTGAGGGTTGGCAATGAGTATTGTGAAGAATTCCGGGTAGGGGTAGGGATCTACCAAGGATCAGTCCTCAGCCCCCTCTTATTCATCATAGTCCTCCTGGAAATAACAGAGGAACTCAAGACAGGGAAGAAAAACTAAGAAGAAATGATGACAAGGTAAGTGCGTAGACCTGGAATCAAACAATATTATGCTGTTATGTAAAAGAGTAGAAGAAAAAATAGTGAAAGAAGTGATGGGAGCAAAAATATAAAAGTATTTAAGGGTACGAAAAATATACAATAACTAAAAATGAAGGAAGGTAGTATTACGGTGGACTTATAAAGCGTCTCCAAGTAGAAAGTTAATATTATCTCGAACCACGCATAATCAAGACCTACGTATTAGCAAGACTAATTACTGCTGAGGGTTTATAACAATAAGTATAAAAAGACTAAGGTTAGTGTATATCTATTAGCAGAGTATTACACACAAGGCTATCGCAACTCACTACCTGAACTTATACCCTATTACGAGGTCGTAACTAAGCAGATATTACAATAGAGTTGTGTGAATAATTATCTAAACTTATTATATAAAAAGTTGAGTTTATATCTGCATTTAATTTTTCGTTCATCTTGGGAGTTTATTAATTTTTTGTTATTAGTGAATAGTATCTCAATAAACTCGTTAGTGCATAAGGAGCAGAATTTACTGCCTGTTCGGTAAGATTAAGCCTTACAAACTATTTCCCATTTTAAATTCTATTCTATTCCTTTCGATTTAAGGTCCCATATGTACTTGCTAAGGCCAGTGGAATTAATTAAGTTGCTATTCTTAAAAGAGTGCATATGTTGGGCCACTCGGGATTTGATTTTATTAGAGGTTTGAGCCAATGTAAATCGTGTTTCAACTGTGTCTATTCTTATTATAATCATTGGGAGTAACTACACATTGATATACGACATTCTCTAAATTACATTTATTGTTAAATTTGCATTTAGTTTTGTCTCTGCATGCGCAGTTAGTTATTTTCTGGTCCCTATTATTATTATTATTATTATTATTATTTGGAGTGTGGCTTGATTTATTATTTTAGAACTTGTTCAATTTAAACTTGTTAAAAGATGAGATGATGTTACCAACGTTGTTAGTAGTGGAGTATCCAACCCCTAAGTTCATACTATAGAAGATGTCTTCATATTTTTTATTGTCTTTAATGAATATTTCGATTATATTTAGAATTTCTTTAATAATATTTGTTTTAACGTGCTTCCCATATGGGATTATTAACCAGGTTTTTTTTCTTTGCTATTTCTATTATTAGGTTTATAATTTTTATCTCTAAAGGAATTA